>NC_092807.1:53301973-53601973 GCF_040954645.1 Diabrotica undecimpunctata
TCAGCTTCTGCAATTATTTTAAAAATGCCCTATTCTTTTCGCAAATAAAACATTTTCTGTTTTAATTTGGGATTTTGGTTAAAGATTGTGCAGTATGCTTAAATATTGGGATAAAATAAGTTGTTGGTTATTTGCGGTTACGTGCCTGTATAGCAATTTGTTCCAGAAAATCTTCAGGTGCCTGAGGTTACGCCAAATGCAATAATCTTTTAATATTGGCTTCATATTCTTGCAGGCTTTCGTTATGCTTTTGATATCGAAATTTCAGCTGACTTAAGAAAACCTATTTTAGATGCTGCTGGCCATATCTTGTCTCTAAAGCTTGAACTAGAGAGATACAACTGAAAAAACCTTCTAACCATGGTTTTAACAAAAAAGCTCACATTAACTTATTACACAGGGACTTAAAGATGACAATAACATCATACTTAAATGGCTTATTAGAAAAATTAAAAAGGATGCGATAAAACATCTCAACAACATTCAAAATATCCAATACACAGATCTATTCTTTTTAAAGCCATACCAAACAGCACACCATTACTCAAACCTCAAACCTCAAGACCACTAAGTGTTAGAATAAACGAGCATTAATGATAAATCAAAAACATAAAGAGTTCGACAGATCCCAGATATGCAAACATTTCTGGAATAATGAGCACAGATTTCAACGCAAAATTCATCAATAGTCATGAAATAAACAGAATGAAAAAAAAAAAAAAAATCAAATAACTAGCACTTATCAATATCCATCAACAAAATATAGCAAACTCTGGTTACAATTAATAAAAGAAAAAGTCAGCAACAAGAATAGACCAACAGTAATGGATTATTAGAAAGTCCTAGATTTACATTTACAATTAACTACATAAACCAGCAAAATTTAGAATTTGATATCAATTGGAGTGTTTGGAAAGTATGCAGTATTTATTTTTATATTTTTACATTTAATATTTTTCTTTTACTGTACTATAATGTGATCTAATTCAATGGCATATTCTAACTTATTTACTTTAAAATATATTGTTTACGGTTATTTCATAAAATCTCGTAAATTTCTTAAACTGGCTTAAACACATGTTTGGTTTTAAGTACGGAGAATTTGACTTCTGTGTTATGTTTGGAAAGTATTTCAAAGCGCCCTACAATAGAGTTGATTTATGGGATGCACTTGCCCCACGAGCCATTGACCACCCTTAGAAATTGTAGGTGCACATTTTTATCCTTAAAAGGCAAAGACACTTCCACTTTATCACAGTGAGTCTATATTCTTTGTACAGACAACAGTATGAGTTAAGACCAGTTAATTTCGTAATTTAATCACAGTTGTATTTGCTATTTTTCGCTAATTTATTTACAGTTAAAATATTGCATTTTTTCTCCATTATTATTTTTAAATTCATTTAACCAGAGACCTCTAAGTTTTATACAAAACATAGAGTATAATACATCACCCTAAGAACTTGAATTTAAGACATGGCTATGACAAGATTTAGGGCAAGTCATCTGTCAAATTGGCTGAAATAAAGCTGCGATTAGTAAACAGTTACAGGTTAAAATAACGTCTAGTTTTATAATAATCTTTTTTAAAAAAGAATTTCCAGATTGGAGATCGAAACCTTCAAATAAAATGTAACTTTTATTACAAACAATTTTGGTTAAATCCCATAAAAATACAATATTTTAGATAAGAATTGTCCATAATATTGAGTTATGTAAATTTATTACCGTATTTGGTTTTATAGTAAGGTTTTTCGTTTTAATATAAATTATTCCAAATATTACTCCAATTAAACTTGAGGACCATAACGTAGAAGTTGACATGTATGCGACCACATATAGTAATGAATGGTATATAGACCTGACTTCTAAATATCTAAAAAATGAATATCTTTTAATAAATAAAGAAATATTTATTTATGTTAATGTAAGAAACTCTTGATTAAATGATATTAAGTGAAAAACAGTGGTACAGGAAGGAAAACTATAGAGACTAGTGCGAAGCTTCATACTACGTTTTTTGTATTTTTAAAATTTAAACAATTAGTCCAGTTACTGTGGCATTTTCCCTTTAAATTTTTTATAACTGCACCGATTTATCTGAAATTTTTACAGTGGGTAGTAAATTACTCAAAAAATATAAGTTATATGGTGCCGATGTGTGCTTCTACCCCTAGGGTGGTTGGCACCCCATCTAGGGGGTTGAACTTTTTACCCTCAAAATAACCACGGGAGTTGATATAAAATCAAATTTTAAACAAAAAATGTTATATACATTTTTTTCGCTAAATCAATACTTTTTGAGTTATACGCACTTAAAAAAGTAAACTTTTCGCAAAAAAGAACATGTTTTCCAATGATTTTGTACGAATAACTCAAAAACAAAGCGTTTTATTGAAAAATCTATAATGAACAAAAATAAAGCTTATAAAAAAATAAAGAGATTGTTTTTTTATTAAGTTTTATAAGTACAATACTAAGCGATTTATAATTGTTTGAAGATGACTTTTTATTTTTGGGATACTATACTTGATGCATTTAACATCAAATAAAGTTTTAAAAGTTTTGCCTGTTTAAAATGCGTATTTTTGAAAAAATCATGTTTAAATTAAAAAACGTTTTTTTTAATTATCTAAAAATATAAGTTTTTTTAAAATAAATCTAAAACTATAAGAGATACGTGAAAAATGCTTCTATATCAAAATGTAGTTTTTTTCTTAAGAAAAATTTTGATTTTTTTATTTTTGTCGTAGCTCAAAAAATAATAGAGATATAGCCAATTGAAGTTTGAGATACAGCGGCTGACACACCTGTAATCAGCACTTTTGCCCTTAACTATTTAAAAAGAACGAATTTTAACATATTTGAATCTACTTAGTCTTGTAGCTTTTGAAATTACCTTCAAAATATTTTTTTAATGGACACTGTAGCTTAAACATTAACGGAGATATTCTAAAAAAATTTTGGAGCATGTTATTTATATTTTGGAGCGTCAACTTATTTTCTGTATATATAAATGCTTTATTCAAGTATATTCGAAAAACTGGTAACAGACACACTAACACTGACACAAATATGTATATAACACATACATACATATATATATATATATATATATATATATATATAATATAATATATATGTATATATATATATATATATATATATATATATATATATATATATATATATATATATATATATATATGTTATATATATATATAATATAAGCACATCTAAACTGAATATCTGCTTAGAGAACTAACGGACACAGAGAAGCGACACTCCTTTGCGTGGGCAAGCCGCCAATGAGTGCCAATGACAAGAGTACTTCAGATCTCGAAGACATTTTAGAAGCTGGGAGATACTGTACAATTTTGCTATATGGCCTTGCCAAAGACACCCACATGAACAAAATGAATAAGGTCGAAGATTATTCATCATTACTTGAACAAATGCGATACGAATCCTTTATTAAAACCACAACTAAAAATAGTGCAGTTAAATTATCATCTCTTGTACCAACTGTAAGTGCCCTGGATGAGCATATCAAAAGAGTTTATTTCCAAACTCAGATATGGCTTGGAAACAAAGATATTGATATAACGGATTGGGGATGGTTCAAAAGTGATGATATTTTACAACCAATAAAAATGAAAACTTCACCTGCCCCAGAAGAACTATTGAAAATGATTTTTTGCAATTGCAAAAAGGGTTGCGGCTCAGTGTGTAGTTATCGTAGACTAGGTCTATTTTGCAATGCTACATGTGGAACATGCTCTGGCGACAATTGTCAAAACTGTCCTGCAATAGACGAAGAGGTGGAGTTAGAACACGACGAGAATGACGCTTCAGACAATGAATAATTGGATATATTGTAAATCATTTTTATTTTTGTAAATATATTTTGTATACTTTCTAATGTAAAGTATTTTCATGCATAATTTTTTACAATAAAAACATCATGAGTATACTTAATTTTTTTATTTAGACATTTACCAAAGGGGAATTTTTTCGTGAGCATAGAGGTGGTTTTTAAGGGTTGAAAATAAGCAACCAATCAAAAAATATTTTATTAATAAGAAAGGAATTTTTGAATATAAATGTACATTAAAAATTTTGAAGTTGTTTAAAAAGATTTTTTTATATATTTTGACATAGTGGTAGTTTTTAAGAGTTGAAGTGTTGCAATCAACCAAAATTATTTTATATAAGTAGAGAATTACATTGTTGATGATATAAATGCACTACAAAAGCGTTTGAACCTGTTAAACGATTTTTTACAATTATTTTTATTAAAAGGGGTAGTTTTTAAGATTATTTAAGGGTTGAGAATATACACAATATCCATTATTATAATTGACAATATTTAATTTACCTTATTTAACACGATTTAAATCCATAAAATGCTTTAATATAAATTTTTTTCATTATTTTCAATAAGGGGTGATTTCACCCCTTAAAAATAAAAAGCTCACCTAGCGCATATATAACTTTTGAAGAGGGAGGTAAGATAAGCCTAATTCCAAATTATTAGCAAAATCGATTCAGTTATAAAAAATTTAGAGGTATTGACCTCTTTTCCTCCACAGTGACTGGAGTAAATAGGTATTTTTAAAATTTCGGTGACGCTTGCCTCAGTATTTTACTACAAAGAAAAAATAATACAGCGCCAGTATAGAAGCTTCTCTTCAAAATTTGTTTATTTATTTATAAAATTTGATTCCAATTTTCTGTTACTCTACCTCATTTTGTGATCACCAGCATAACCATTCAAACTGACAAATAATTATATAGTTTACATTATTGCGTTTTATCGAAAATGTCATTAATTACTATCATTGCAATTTATTAACAAAACAGTAAAGTCTTGAGTCAAACGCGCCCAATAATTAGTATAATGCAACTGAACTTCTAGAAACACCGGAAAAAATGAATAATATCGTAAATATCGTCAGTGTTATTTCCTATAGGCCTGAGGTTACATTAGATTCGTAAACGTGCGATTTTTTCATCGAGTTAGAATCTATGGAGAAGCTATGATCATATTAACGTATGTACTAAAAACGGCGTAGGTAGGCGTGGCTAACTGTGATATCAATATGGCGGTGGGATCATGGCCGGACTCAATAATATTAAAACTACTATAAAAATATGACTAGTTATTCAAAAGATTTAATCATAATCTAAAAAAGTGCAATACATTTTTAATAAACTATGATTTATTTATCCTGCGGTAAACACTAAAAACACGACATATTATACATAAAGATAAATTAATACAGTCAAATACTATTAATTTATTCTCTGAAGTACGGGCCATTACTTTGTTTACATATTTGTATACTATCCTGTAGAACGTTATTCCTGAAGATTTTTTATTAACATTGCTTCTGCCACTGCAACTACGTTGAGAACAAGAAACCATTATTATGCACTATCACAATATATTATTACAGTTTCTATAAAAGTATTATAAAACTAAAAATATTCGAAAAACAAAAAACGTAAATAAACTTATACGATCTGTCAAAAGTGGCAAAACAATATGGCCGAAGTGAGGTCGTTTTTAGTCACGTGATGCCCTCTCCATAGATTCTAACTCGATGGATTTTTTACACGTCCGCTCGTGCATTCTCATGCGTCGTGATACATGAAAATATTCTGGCAGATAATTTATAAAAATCGACACCGAAAAATTAATTTTATGTCTAGAATATAAGATGCCTTTATGGGATCAAAAGTGTAAAGATTACCACAATAGATCCATAGTAAAAATGGTTTGTGGAGAAGTAGAAAAGGAAATCGGAAATACAGGTAAGGTACAATTTTGTATTTGTAATGTTTATAATATACCTACTGAATTCTGCAAAATTCAAATGGCATACTATTTAGTAAAATAATGAATGATAATAATATTAAAATTATATTATTCTAATTTTTTATTTGGAATGGAACAGAACCAGCTGGACTATTAAAATAGCTCTTAAATATTACAAGTACATTGCATGCAGCTACAGTTGAACGATTATTTCCCCTTAAGTGGTTTCAGGAATATTTTGCCGAGGTTGCAGTATCTGTGAATTCATACTCAACTTATTTTCGGTGCATCTTTCCTTATCAATAACGATATTGTGGAGAAGACATACACATTTAACAATTATATCTGCTTTGTCAGGATGACATTCAATTTCTTTTTTAGAATTCTCTATTTGGAACATAGTATTCCAAAAGCACATTCAACTAACCTGATTGGACGAGACAGTCGATAATTCTTAAGATAATTCTTAATTTCTTGTTGTTCAGTAATGCCCCGGCCAGAATAGGGTCTCATATAAAATACGTTTTTAAAGGATATACTTCATCGCCTAAGAAAACGTATGGTACATTAATATTTGTACGTGGAATGGCCTTTTCCTTCGGTATGCAAAACATTTTATTTTCTAAACACTGTTTCAAAGTGCTGGCAGCAAATATTCCTACATCACTTTGTATACCATAGGATCCGACATCTATGTAAAAAAATCTACAATGGGCATTAGCAACACTTTGAAGAACAATTGAATAATATTGCTTATAATTCCAATACAGTGAGCCAGACATTGGTGGACTATGAGGCCTTATATGCTCTCCATCAATGCAGCTTTTACAACTTGGAAAATTCCACTTTACAAAAAAATCCTCAGCAACTACTTCATGTGTTTTAGTTGTCAGCAATGCCATATTTATGTTGTGTGTTAAATACATCTCATATCGCTTCAGAGACTTCATAAATAATATTTCGTACTGTTGAATGAGCCATTCTAACTGAAAATGCCAGAGATTTGAATAACACTCCTGTTTTCAAAAACCTGACAAAATTTATTCTATTACATGTTGAAAATATATTATACAAAAAATAAAATGAATCAATGAATTTGAAAAATCCGTTTTTATTTTTAGATGCAGCGGTAAAAGCCAAGTGGCGAAATTGGCGAGATCATTTCCTCAGGGAATTATCAAAAGTACAGAACAGTCGTTCAGGAGACGCTGGAGGAATTTCAAAAAAACCTAAATGGGTCTACTTTGAAATAAAGCTTTTCCTAAAAAATACTTTAGCTCCACGACCATTGAGTGGTAATATAACGATTAGAGAAAAACATGAGGAAACAAATACTGGACATGATGATGACTTAATGACATCATACACGGTGATACTCAGGCTGAAAAAGATGAGAGAGCTGTAGAAGAGTTTGAAACAGTAAATAAGACAGATAATTTTCGAACTCCTAGCAGACAAAAAATAGTAAATGAGCACATAAATCGGTTATTACCAACTAAAAAACCGATAATATATAGGAACTTTTGCATATTGAGCATAGAAACATTTTCGGCACGGTCGTCACTTGCTGCTGATAGTAATAACCACTTTTTAATGAGTCTTTTACCACAGTTAAAACAACTTACATCTGTAAGAAATTTGCAAATCCGTGTGAATATTCAGCGACTCTTTTTAAACGAACAAATTAAATTGCAGTCTTGTTTTGGTCAACTCTCAAATCTACATCAAGCTACCGTTCCTACTTCGCAGATTTCACCATGTGCTACTTTTACTTCAGGATCTACTGGAGCATCGATTCCAATAAACTCTAATAGCACAGAATACCCCGAAATGTTGAATGCTTCATTCAACAGCGAACAGGAGGGAAATACAGCTCGATATTTTCATACTTTTACATAAGATTATGTTGTTATTAAGAAGATATAAATAAATATGTAGTTAAGGAGAATTACTACGTATCTATACTTACCTAAGGGTTACCAATAATTTTTGTTCAGGTTCGATACATTTACGAAAATTGTAGTATTTCTCCAGTCTGCTATGAAGCTTTTCTAGTAAATATTCACATGTTAATGGCGACATTTTAAAGTATTCAAAAAACTTTGTTGGTTGCTTCCTTAATTGTTTGGAAAGGGGATGCATATTCACGCATTCATGCTTTTTCGTCCATTTTGGATCAGACTATTGCACAAGACGTTCCCAATGTAAACATATTATCTGACGACACCTTGACGTACGTGAGCGCACGTGTAAAAAATCGCACGTTTATGCATCTAATGTAACCTTAGCCTAGTGCAGTGGTCGCCAACCTCTTCAATGTGTTAAGCTACTTTGTTAATTTTGGAATAAACAGCGAGCTACCCACACGGAAGCCCACACGTAACGCAACGTAAATGAAATAATCCACTGTTAATCTATCATTATATGTATTTATTTTACTGTTTAACTGGTAATACATAATACATAGGTACTAATAATAACCTAATAACAAAATAACTAATATTACTAGTACGTACTTGTTCATTCCTACCTATCAAACGAAGTTATTGAAAAATAAACACAAACTTTTATCCAGCCACAACGGCATGTCACGTATGATTTAAAAATAGTTAATAATAACAACAAAAAAGTAACGCACTATCATAAATATAAACATTGAAAAATAAAAAAGCACGTTCAATGAGAAGGCTCATTGCTCAAGGCTCAGACTCATCGATAATTTTTTTAATGTTTGCAGTATAATTTTATGCAGCCATTCGAATACAATTATCCAAATGTTCATCTGTAAGTCGATTGCGATATTTGTTCTTAATAAACTTCATATTGGAAAAAGAAGATTCACACAAATAGGTTGAACTGAATAATGCTTTCACTTTCAAGGCAACACGGCATAGAACTGAATATTTGTCTTTACTTACAATAGGCCAGATACATTCAGTACTTGAGACTAACGATTTTAAGGCTAAATCAATTTGAAACTCAATGACTTCCATTTCTGTTGCAGCGATGTCTTCGCCAAAGTTCTGCATAACACAAGCTGCAAACTGCTGGATATCAATTTCCATAAAGGGTGAAACAACAAACTGCGCTACTAAAGCCATTTCACTGAAATCCTTAAAACGATTTTTGAAGTTACTCTTCAGGGTACAAATTATTTCTACATGATATTAAATATCATGTATGTTGTTATAGGGTTCTAATGGATTTTGAGATATTTTTTCTGAAAGAATAGTGTTACGTAAAAATATGAGTCATAGTTTTAACCTGTAAACATGTTTTTATTCATGCTTATGTTTTAGATTTTACGAGAGGCTTCTATTTACCTGAACGACCTTCCAGAAAAAGGTCGAACCGATGCGGGAAATCCAGTTTGCCTTTACCGTTTCGCCGTCTACTCAAGAATGTTTTGGACTTTTCGAGATAACGGCGATTTATGTATAAAAATAAAACATTTTTATATGGAGGAACAGTTAAGTCTGAAAACTCGCGGTCGCGAATTTAATTGTACCGTTCGGATACATAAATTATGTAATTATTAATCAAATAAATTGTTGATATAAATTATCGTGCTTTTCAATAAATTAAAATAAGGACCTTTTGATAAAGACATTATAAATTAAATAGACATAAATAAATATCATTTCAATGGTGTCGGAAGTGAAATAAAAGTAAATTAGACTTATAGTAATCATAACAAGTATTGTTCCGAAGTGAATATCAAATAAATTGTGAAAATGGCTACGATTTATGAGCTGACAGTGACAAATTTAAGAAGACATCTTTAAGACAGAGAATTAGCTTCTCCCGGAAAAAAGGCTGAGTTAGTCCAACGACTAAAGAACACTTTGCTAAAAGAAGGACTAGATCCAGAGACTTATATATTTGAAGATGCTGTCCTCTCGTCGATTTCGAAAGTTTCTGGTGACATCGCATCATTAGAGAACAAAGTTTCTGACGATATTTCGAAAGTTTCTTCTGATGTAGCCAAAGTTTCTGGTGACATCGCGTCATTAGAAAACAAAGTTTCTAACGAGATTTCGTCCCTGGAAAGCAAAGTTTCTGCTAACATCTCTTCGGAAATCTCTAAAGTCACTTCTGAGATGTCTGCCCTCGACGATAGAATATCTTCGTTAAAAAACCAAGTTGCTGCCGATATGTCGGCCTTCGAAGAAAAGATGAAAGAGATGGAAAAGAAGCTGGAGGAAACAGGGACAGCAGAGAGAGGAAACAATCCAATTACAGCAGAGACAAAAGAAGACGAAACAAAATGTAAGTTGGAGATACGGCCGAAACTTGAAGGAAGTGGAGATTCTATTCATGTTAAAGTCCCAACTTTCGACGGAAAATCATCATGGAACAACTACATGAAATAGTTTGAATCAGCTGCAAGAGCAAATGGATGGTCTGAAAAAGAAAAGGCTGTAAACCTGACTATCGCTCTTCGAGGAGATGCCTTAGATGTGCTGCAGACCATAGCCGTAGAGGAGACCGATGATTTCGAACAACTCAAGAAGAGGCTAAATATGCGATATGGCCACGAACATTTGGAGCATGTATATCAGTCACAGCTTAAAAATCGTAGACAGAAGAAAGATGAGGCTCTTCAAGAATACGAGGTAGATATTGCCAGATTAGTACGATACGCTTATCCAACAGCTCCCGAAGACATGATGGAAAAATTGGCCGTTCAAACGTTTATTGATAGTCTTCGTGATCATGAAATGCAGAGAACACTGCGATTAGCTCGTCACAAGACGCTGGTTGATGTCTTATCCGCCGCCCTCGAATACGAGTCAGCTACGCAGGCCTCTGGCGGGTACAGTAAAGTTAGGACTGTAAAAGAGGAAGGAGATGAACATAAACTTGACCAGCTCGTTAATATGATGAAAAGCATGACATATAAGAAAACGAAGACCATCAGATGCTGGAATTGTGGCGAAATAGGACACGTACGAAGCTCCTGTAAGCACCCTAGGTACGACGCAAATCAAGAAACTCACCATCAGGAAAACTAGAACGGGTCAGCCTTAGGGGGGCAGCTTCGACCCAGAACTTTTCCAAAGACCCTCTCATACTAATAGCTTCTTTGACATGTCGTGAAGATAGTGTATATGTAGATGGAGACATAAATGGTAAAAAGCATACGTTGTTGGTGGATACCGGAGCGACCAGAACCATTATACGCCCGACAGTTATAAACAGCCGAAAGAAACTGTTACCAACGAGGTTGCGACTTCGGACCGCTACAGGTGAAAATGCTAACATTCATGGAGAAATCCAGGTACAATTGGGAATTGGAGCAGAAAAGTTCGTCCATACTGTTATAGTTGCTGACATCGAAGAGGATGTTATATTAGGAATGGACGTAATGAATATGCATGGATTCCAATTGGATTTTAAGAATAAGGTAATCAAAGTTGGCAACGAGGAGGTATTTCTCCATCCACATAATGACAACACTGTGCAAGCAGCCATTACAGAAGATACAGTCGTGCCTGCGAGAAGCGAAACGATCATAGTAGCGCGGCTACAGAGATTTGTGGACGAAGGGAGGCCTGTTATGATGGAGCCTTGGAACCACGACGATGAGGTTGGCCGTGGAATCATAATTGAAAAGGAATTGGTGACTTCGGCTAAGGAAATTCCTGTGAGACTTATCAATGTTAACGACTACCCAGTGACCATAAAGAAAGAGACAAAAGTAGGAACTTGTGTACCTGTGACATCCATAATCCGTCAAGCGACAACATCTGATAATTCCAACGACAAATTCGACCAAATGGTTGCAGTTGCAGGACAGTCTCTAAATCAGACGGAGAAAAGGAAATTAAGGGAATTTCTTCGGCAGTATCGTGATATTTTCGTACCGAAAGGAGGAAAGACGGGAAGAACTACCGTTGTTAAGCATAAAATTGATACTGGTAATGCTAAGCCAATTCGTCAAACAGCTCGACGATTACCACAGGCGAAAAGAGAGGAAGCTGAAACGATTGTTCAGGAAATGAAGAAAGACGGGGTGATAGAACCTTCTACAAGCCCATGGGTCTCTCCGGTGGTAATGGTTAAGAAGAAAGACGGAACGACGAGGTTCTGTGTAGATTACCGTTTGCTGAACAACGTTACCAAGAAAGATAGTTATCCTCTGCCTCGGATCGATGACACATTGGACACATTGGCTGGATAAAGTAAACATACAGTACATAGTAAACTATTTTCTACTTTGGATTTGAAGTCTGGATACTGGCAGGTAGAAATGGACCCAGTAGATAAAGAAAAGACAGCCTTCACCACAGGATCTGGATTGTGGCAATTCAACGTTATGCCATTTGGACTCTGTAATGCTCCAGCGACATTTGAGAGGCTTATGGAAAATGTGTTGAGAGGGTTATCTTGGAAAACATGCCTGGTTTATTTAGATGACATAATCGTCTTGGGAGAGACATTCGAAGAACATTTGAAGAATTTAGAAAACGTTTTTAATTGACTTAAACCTGCCCAATTGATGCTAAACCCCAAGAAGTGCCAGCTATTTCAGGGTAAAGTCAATTATCTGGGTCATATAGTCAGTAAAGAAGGAGTGGCCGTGAATAAGGGAAATATCGATTCCATTAAGGAATGGCCAAAACCAACTGACAAACATCAAGTGAGAAGTTTTCTTGGACTATGTACGGAGGTTTATTAAGAAGTTTGCAGATATCGCTAAGCCATTAACGCGACTTACAGAGGAAGCAAGAGAATACCGCTGGGATACAGACTGCCAAAATGCCTTTGAGACCTTAAAAAAACTAATAACAGCACCAATTTTAGGGTATCCACTGCCAGAAGGAGAGTTCATCTTAGATACGGATGCAAGTAATGTGGGAATTGGAGGAGTGCTGTCTCAGATTCAAGGAGGACAGGAACGAGTCCTCGGATATTTTAGTAAAGTTCTTTCAAAACCTGAGCGGAATTATTGCGTCACGAGAAGAGAACTTCTAGCAGTAGTTAAATCAGTAGAGCACTTCTATCAATACCTCTATGGCAGAAAGTTTCTAATCCGAACCGACCATGCCGCCCTTAAGTGGTTGATGCAGTTTAAGAATCCAGAGGGTCAGATAGCCAGGTGGATCGAACGACTCCAAGAATACGATTTTAAGATTGAGCACCGGGCCGGAGTTAGCCACAGAAACGCTGATTCTCTTTCCAGAAGGCCATGCCCAGCAGAGTGTTCCCACTGCAACAAAACGGAATCCAAGGAAGCAGCAGTGCTAAGAACGACGATTGTCAACGACGACTGGACGCCTACTAAGATCAGGGAAGAACAAGAGAGAGATCCAGTTATACAGAAAATCCGAAAATGGAAAGAGGAAAACCGTCGACCACCTTGGCAGGAAATATCAAACCTATGCTCAGTAGTTAAGACGTATTGGGCCCAGTGGGACTCATTTATCATCGAAGATGGCTTGCTCAAACGAGTCCTGGAAAATGATGACGGTTCAGAGAAGAGAAGACAGTTGGTGATCCCAAAGAGCAGAATAGCCGAAGTACTTCGTCAGTTACACGACAGTCCATCGGGAGGGCATTTTGGTGTAAGGAAAACCCTTCAGCGAATTCGGGAACGGTTTTATTGGATGAACAGTTCCGACGACGCAAAAGACTGGTGTAAGAAATGTACTATTTGTGCTACGAGTAACGGGCCTCACCGATAAAGGAGAGCTCCTATGAGACAATATAATGTTGGAAGCCCGTTTGAAAGAATAGCTTTGGACATTGCAGGGCCATTTCCAGAAAGTGAAAATGGGGGCAAGTACATGTTGGTAGTAATGGATTACTTCACTAAGTGGGTCGAGATTTACGCACTTCCAGACCAGAAGGCCGCCACCGTTGCAGGTAAGTTGATCCAAGAATATATCAGCCGATTTGGAGTGCCTTTGGAGATACATAGTGACCAAGGCAGGAACTTCGAAAGCGATCTATTCCAAGGAATATGCGATAGACTAGGCATGAAGAAAACAAGAACTACCGCGTATCATCCGCAATCGGATGGTATGGTAGAACGAATGAATAGGACAGTTGGCAAGTATTTGACAAAGATGGTGTCCGATCATCAGCGAGACTGGGACCAATACCTTCCGTTCTTAACAATGGCCTACAGATCTGCTGTTAACGAATCAACAGGCCAGACACCAGCCAAAGTCCTATTCGGACGCGAAATGCGACTACCTTGTGATCTCGAGTTTGGATGTCGACCTGGAGAAGATGTAGCAGGTGAAGATTATGTGATTGAATTACGAAGAAGAATGGACGATGTACATGAGTTGGTCCGTTCCCACCTTCAGATCGCTAGCGACCGAATGAAGAAACGGTACGATACACAAGCCGAAAAGGGTTGCTTTAAGAAGAACGACAAAGTATGGCTGTATAATCCCAAGAAGCGAAAAGGTTGTTCTCCCAAATTGCAGCAGTTTTGGGAAGGTCCATACCTTATCATGGAGAAGATCAACGATGTCATCTACCGAATAAGCAAGATTCCGAGGGGAAAGCCGATGATAGTACACCATAACCGGTTGGCATCTTTCGAAGGTGACCACGACGTAGATGGAGAAGTGGAAGTAAACCAAGTCCACGATGTGTCTGACCTCACGTTTGAGGAATTTATGGGTGCCTATGGAGGAACCGGTAAAGCGAGACATGGTGTTACCACTGAAGAAAAGCAAGATCTACTCGCGCTCCCCGATGACTACTCGCTGGCCCTTACCATCCCGGCCAGTATCAAAGACGCACCAGGGTTGGCATCCGTCTTTCGAAGGAAGTTTGGTCGAGTTACAGAACTTCAATACCAGGTGCCAGCTCCCGGTAAAACCTTGAAACTCCAAGATGTATCACGTTACCTTTTCTACCTGGTAACAAAAGACACTGCCCGTGACCAACCTACCTACCGAGATGTATGGGAAGCCTTACTTCAATTGAGAGAGCACGTACTAGAGTCCGACGTGCAAAAGTTAGCCATGCCAAAGTTGGAGTGCCGCCAATTAGATTGGAGGGTTATCCGAAATATGGTGGAGGAGATCTTTAAAGACACCGAAGTCCAGGTGTTAGTCTGTTGCAATCCGCATAGTTACTGGTGCGGAGAGAAAACCGTCCCTTGTCATTTTTATACAACTGGAAGTTGTAAAAGAGGGTCCAGTTGCCGATACCAGCATACCGTTCCAGTTCTAGTCCCGACAAGGTTCCAGGAGGAACCATCTTTTGAGAGGGGGGCAATGTTACGTAAAAATATGAGTCATAGTTTTAACCTTCAAACATGTTTTTATTCATGCTTATGTTTTAGATTTTACGAGAGGCTCCTATTTACCTGAACTACCTTCCAGAAAAAGGTCGAACCGATGCGGGAAATCCAGTTTGCCTTTACCGTTTCGCCGTCTACTTAAGAATGTTTTGGACTTTTCGAGATAACGGCGATTTATGTATAAAAATAAAACATTTTTATATGGAGGAACAGTTAAGTCTGAAAACTCGCGGTCGCGAATTTAGTTGTACCGTTCGGATACATAAATTATGTAATTATTAATCAAATAAATTGTTGATATAAATTATCGTGCTTTTCAATAAATTAAAATAAGGACCTTTTGATAAAGACATTATAAATTAAATAGACATAAATAAATATCATTTCAATAGGAAAATGCTTGCAATCGCTGTTAATTGGGTTTTGTTCCCAAATCTCCAGCTTTTTGATAAATGCTTTTATATCAAAAATCATTTCCGCTAGTTCTTTGTCTCTCCCCTGAAGTTGCAAATTAAGTTAGTTTAATTTCTCTGTAATGTCCACGAGAAAACCAAAATCTCTAAGCCAGATTGAATTTTCTAGTTCAGGAGTCGGTTCATCGCGATGTTTGAAAAATTGAACTATGGCAGATAGGACATCATTAAAACGTTTCAGCACCAGTCCTCTACTTAACCATCGGACTTCAGAGTGAAGCAGTAGGTCCCCTTATTGACAGTCAACTTCATCGGCCAAGGTTCTGAATAATATTCTTTGTAACGCTTGAGCTCTAATCTTGTTCACAATTTTTACCACCAGTTTCATAACGTTGTTTAGTTTCAGGAAATTTCCACATAATGCTTGCTGATGGATAATGCAGTGGTAACAGAGAATTTTCGGAAAAGTTTCATCTTTACGACCTAACGCCACCAGACCCTTATCACAACCCACCATAGCTGGAGCGCCATCGGTTGTCAAGCCTACCATTTTCGATATTGGAATTTTCTCGGAAGAAATAATATTTTTTAAATGAGAAAACAACTCCTGTCCAGTAGTGTGTCCTTTCAGTGGAATGAACTTCAACAGATCTTCTTTAATCGTAAAATCACTAAAAACCATCCTGACTAACACGGCCATCTGGGCAGTGTCAACGCCATCTGGGCAGTGTCAACGACATCTGTTGATTCATCCAGTTGAAGTGAAAAATAAACACAATTATCTAAGTCAGTTCTTAACTGTAAAAAAATATCATTGCTCATTACTTCTACACGTCTCATCACTGTATTAGCAGAAAGTTGCATAGATTTTATAGCTGAAACTATCTCGTCTTTATTTCTAAAGTTGACAAATAACGAATCAGCAGCTTCTAAAAACGCCTGTTTTATCATTTCCCCGTCTTCATAAGGTTTCTTTTTTTGTGCAATTATCTGGGACACACGGTACGATACTTCAGTTGAAGCCTTATTTTTGTCGACTGTTCTTAAAAATATTGATTGTTGTCCAATTAACTGTTTTTTTAACTGTTTCAGTTTCTCCTTTCTGGCGGCAGAATGTAGTCGGAATGATTTTTCAAAATTAGAATGTACAGTTTTATGATGTCTCTCAATATTTCCTTTTTTAGCAACGGAAACCGAAGTATTACATAACAAACACACATTTTTATCTTTAACTTCTGTAAAAAAGTATTGTTCTTCCCATCCTGAATGAAAGTGGTATGTCTTTACCTTCTTACAACTGCTTGCCATAATATTACTTTTGTTGTTCTCTACTAACCCAACCGCTGGACGTTGGTTACGCGTTCAGTTTTAAACTAAGCGCAATGTCGCCGCGCCGTGCGTATTTATCCCGTTCAAAGTGGTCCTGAGTTATCCAAAGTTATCCTGGTCCGGCTGGTCGGTTCTATAAATAGCCGATTCTAGCTTGACGGCGTCAGGGGCAGATCGTTCACCGCAACGTTGCCGCTGTTTATGTTTAATATTATGACAATTAGATTTTTTTGTGAAATTTTCGGAAGCTTCTCTGATTTTTGCAGTTTGTATTTTTCAAATTAAAATCGTTGTGAGAGCTACCATTTCATAAAATGTTACAGGAGAGCAAAAAAACTAATTTAAATGATTAAACTTGTTATCGATTGGCAAGAATTTACTTTTTACGACTACTAATCAACTCAAGATAGAATTTGAATGTTCTATTTTTGATTTTTAAAAGAAATATTGTTTCTGTTTTAAATAAAATTGGAGATACGCTTTTTGCGAACTAATATTTTGAAAGCAAAATGATAATACGTATTTTTCTGAAAAACAAATTTATTTTTTCAATGCAAGTAAACCAGTAACATTAGAATTACACATCGATAATTGTAACAAAAAAATGAATGCCCAAAAAAATTTAAAATCAGAAAATATAAAATGAAAAAAGCACAAACTATTTATGAGTTAACTGATCATAAAATAAATGGTAGTCCTGTTGTATACTTTTCTTCAGTTGTTGCAACTGCTCATATTTTTTTTTAATGATAATTCTACCTCTGTATATTGCAGGCAAAGAGTAAAAATCTAAAAATTTTTGATTTGCAGGAAAATCTGACAGGAAAAGTAATCTATTTCAATTCAGAACGTTTAATTTGGTCAATTATACTTTTGTTTGTATATTTATTTGCCTTTAGGTCAACTACCTGGGGATCTCAGACTTTTTTTCCAGGTCGTATTGATAAGATTAAATTTATATTACCTTCAATGTTTTTAAAAAGTACTCTACTCTGTAGGTATTTTTCAAACATGCTTTTTTGCATACTATTGCATAGTCAGTAGGTACAATTAATTTTCGATTCAATCTTTCTATCGTAGAATGCGTGCTATTTGCCTCCATCTGGGTATGACCTCTCTGGAGATACTTTTGTATTATAGTTAAATCTTTTTCTATTGCTTAGTTGAAGAGGGCGTTTGCTAACACAGAATTTCTGTTTTGAGCAGCGCAACCATCGCTATACAAAATATAATTAGTTTTTTTTATCACGAGGATTGGCCTTTACTTTCTTTTTGAGGAAATTTACTATTATTACAGTCACCTTGATGGCGTTTTAGACCGTAAATCATGAGATTATGTACGATAAGTTTTGTTTTGTAATAGATGAAGCTCACACTGGACTTTGGATAGAGTAGCACATATTACAGATCAATTGTAAAGACTTTAATATTTGATTCTTTGTCAGTAACCTTTCCTTGACGTGCTTCGTTTTTAGAAGAATGTGAAAATTGTACTCATCTTGCGAAATATATATTTTTTTAAACGCTACACAAACATCGCACCTATCCTTTTTAGGCTGGTATAAAGATAAATTTTGCTAATCGAAAATTATGGAAAAGCTGACTCTTGACATGGTTTTTATATTATTTTTCCCACAAAAATCTGTGCAGTAAGTTCTATATAATTATGCTTTTAATTGTCATACTCTTTACAAGTATAACTTTGAACTATTTGTCCTGCAGTAATGGGACTCAAGTTTGGGTAATTTGTGGAAAAAAATAATAATTTTTTATTGCTTCTCGGCTGCTTTTCAACTTGCTTATTATGTGTAACTGTTTATCTGATCCACTTCTTTATGGCAATTTCTTCAATACAGAGTGTATTTAAAAACATCTTTATGCTTGCTCGTATTCAATTATGTTCAGCGTTTAATTAAAACTCGGTCGATGTTTGCCTTCTAAATATATTCCGTTCTCCCCTTCGTCTCTCTGTAGGGTTTGCAACTGCTGTTGTATTTACAAAAGTGTTTTTCTCGCCCCAAGTTTTTCTCAAAAATTTGTCAAATATTTCGTGTCTAGACTTGTCAGAAATAGAACCACACTTCAATTTTGTCTTGTCATCCCTACTTAACTTTCAATGGCAACGAGGTTTAATAGTTTTTGTCGCCTTTTCTATATTGTAATTTCATGAATCATTTTCTCTTTTTCTTCAATAATACTTAAGCCCATTTTCTCTATTCTTGTGGTTCTCGTGTTTGTCTGTTTTACTCCTTTTAGACCTTAAACGCTCCGTTTAATTTTTTAGATTAAGTTAACTATTGTTTGAATCGTTTTCTTTATATCATCCATTACTCATAAATTCTTCAAAACCACTACCTATCTCTTCTTGCATCTCTGCTTTCATGATTATGAAGTCTGAGTCTTTGGACTTTGGTTTCATTGTCTTGGCAGTTACTTTTTTGCATTCACCTTATGCCTTCTTCTAATCTTTATGTGCCATTAGTGACCGTGTTTGTAATATTAAAATTACCCAAATTTATTTTCATGTACGGTTCTTCCTCAAAAATATGGTTGATAAGCATTTCTTCGGTTTCTATAGTATATTTCTCGAGATTATCATTAATTGGACTGTTATTTGATTGTATACTGTTTGTTTGCACGGCAATAACATTGTCGATGGTATTTTGTTTCATAAATGAAGCAAGAGCAAGAGTAAGGTTGGCTAAATCATGCTCTTTAACTTGAATAGGGTCCTTTTTTTCAGTGTCGTCTAACTTTGACTGCACTTGTAGAAGGTTTTTAATCATATCTGCTCCTTTAGCCATTTCTGTAACAAAAACAAAATGTGCAGTACTATTTTACTTTAAACTTTAATATGAAAAAAAAAACTAACTTTTCACATGTTTTTTTTTATTTAACTAGATTTAAACGAAAATCATTGCAAACTAAATAAGGAAGCATTCAAATAATATAAATAAATTTGAAAATAAACAATTACTGACTTTTAAAATGGGTATACATATTATTAAACGCTAAAAATTAAAATTAAAATTGTTTAATAACAATAAAAAGTAGTCATATTTATTGTGGAAATATTCGTATCTCCGTCTTGTGTTATCTTTTCAGTGTGGCGTATAGTGCGTATCACCAAACGTAAATAAATAGTGAATTGTATTAGTCATTCTTAAACTTTTTCGATTATTGCATAAATAATAAAAAATAGACTTACCTTTCTAATGATATATGAAACAACACGTAGAGTTTAAGTAATAATTGAAGATTTTTATGATTAATTCCAAGAACAACTACTGACTTAAATTAACCAATATAAATGGCGGGATATAAGCATTCTGCTTGTCAACAATTTGATGCAGAGTTAGGCAATTTTCTGTTACGGCTTTTATTGCGAAACGGTAAATGCCGCGGAGATGAGTATTTTTCAGTCTAAAAATATGATATTGTTGTACCAGATGGCGCAAAAAGTCATATTTGAAAGAAAATGAATTTACGCACTATGCGAATTACACTAACGATATGTACAGAGTTTAATATTTTAAAATAAAGAATATTATTGGAAACACAAATGACGGTGATAACAAAGAATTCCATCCGGCTCACCAGAAGTTAGTCAAATAACAAATGATATTTCATAAAACTTATTTAGTCCAGTCGTCAAAGATTTTATCTTTAAAAACAAGACGGCAATCTAAATTATGCCAAGAATGTCAATTTTGGGACCCCAAAAAGATGCAAAAAAATTTGCACTCCTACCATCGGGGAAAATATCGATTTACCAGCAATCTACACGTCGTAGAAACAAATATTTTAAACATAAAGTGTAGCTGGGATAATTTTGAACAAAAATGTTTATTGGCACTTTTTGTGCAGAATCAATCGTTCTCTCAGATATAACGCCTGATAATATGGGTACTATAATTAGACTTAAACCTTGACATCCAAAATAAAAGTTATTCTCTAACACCAAATTGTTCTATATGATCCACATAAAGTTCAGGAAAAAGTTACACTTATGCGTCGGGTTTGGGGAGTGGAGGGAGTGCAAGGAGAAAAAAAAAATCGGTAAAATTAGTAGTTGGTTTTTCGTTTCTCGCAAATATTTCGAAAACTATATGGTTTAGCGTAA
The DNA here is from genome assembly GCF_040954645.1 of Diabrotica undecimpunctata. Taxonomy (NCBI): domain Eukaryota; kingdom Metazoa; phylum Arthropoda; class Insecta; order Coleoptera; family Chrysomelidae; genus Diabrotica; species Diabrotica undecimpunctata. Next base: position 53,322,928 of record NC_092807.1, read on the forward strand.
AGAAGGTTATATACCAAAATGCTTTGCGTCAAATTTAAAACAAGAAACGTAACATGCATAATTGTTCTAAAATCAACGGTTCCAAAGTTACGGATGGTGTAGTACTGGAGGTTTTCCATATTTTTTATGTTGTTTGGCAAATTTTAATATTATTACTGTGATAATTTTTCGACTGTTCTAACAACCATTTAAATTTCGTCATTTTGTGTCATGTGGAACAATTTCACCCAATCATGTCAACATTAGACTGATAATTGCATTCAGTGCAATTTTCAATCCCTATGACAACACGATCGAGTTTGACAACTTCATCCAAATAAATTTCAAAATGTCACGTTTCGGCAATGGGAATGTTCAAAGTATAAATGCGCTAATCAAAGAAAAAATTCCCAGAAATACAACCTACAGTCACAAATATATTTATGAGTTATGATTTTTTTTTTCGAAAAATTATCCGCCGAATATCCCTCGGACATTGATGAATGCCTCATAATTTCATGACAAATTTCTCAAGCTCGTTGCTTGATAACAGCACTCAGCATTCGGCTGCGTGCTGTTACCAAGATACGAGCTTTCGGTTGTCATGGAATTATCTCGTCTGTTATCAATGTCCTAGAGATATTACTACTGATAAGTAATTTTTGTTAATAGGTGTTTTGTAAATGTAATTTGCTATTTCAGTGGCCGGTCGTATGTCAGCAATAAGCCGTTGAAGAAACGTCAATTTCACCACCTCACCAATTTTAAGTGAAAAGAGGCTTCTACATGGCTAAGCTATATAAACCTGTGGTGCGAAGAAACCTACCCTGAACTTTCTATGAACAATATCGCTTGAATATCTTTTCAATAGTAAATTTCAACAAAATAATTTTAAATACTCAAAAATATTTTTTCGATAATTATCATAATTATAATGCAATGAGTTTCAAGTAAACTTATTGATCTATTAATCTATGATGGTAATGTCCCTATTATCGTATCCTAGGCCTGAGCAATTCGATGGTAAAAGTTCCCAACCTCCTATGTCAATTTTCGGAAATTTTGTTTTTTTAGTCTAAATTAAAAATAAATATGTATTTTAACTGTGAACAAGCTCCTATGTCGTTATTTCATTAATTGGCCGCTAGATCGCAGCAATATCCAGGATCTCCTATGTCACACGACTCGATTTAGATTTCTCCAAACTCTTATGTCAGTTTTTTGTTTTTAATATACCTAGTTTTTATAATGTTTGTATAATAAACAGTTATAGTGCCAAACACAATGTTTAAAAATTCAAATAGGGGGTTTACATCAAGAGGCCATGTTCTGGCTTTTGACTCAGTGGCGTTACATACTGTTGAAGAATCTAGTAATCAAAAGAAAATCGATTGTAATTGTATTAACAGTAGGCAAATAAATAATCATACAGTAGAAAATTCACATGAAAATTCAATTAATCCGTATTCTGAAATAAAGAACCTGAAATTAGCTAATAATGATCCACAAAGTTCAGTTATTTTGAGTAGACTTCATATAATCGAAGCGGGATGTTTGATGAAACATACCAATTGTACACCACCAGGTTTCGGTCATATACCTTAACATAACCTTTTTTAACCCTTTGCGGACGGATTTAATTATTTTGAAATTTTTGTGGTTAGGTTTTCAATGACCAATGCAAATAAAGATAACAAATTCTATTTTGTGTGGAACTTTTATTTTCGTTTATTATAGACCAAAAAAGGTGGTGCTTACACGGGACCACTAGGGAATGACAAAAACACATTACAATAGAAAAAATTAGAAGTAAAAAAGTTACCTTTGAGGAAATTAAAAAAAAAACAATTCGACTTTTCTGTTAAGAAAAGACCTACTTGACATGACAAGCAATGCCATCTAGTTCTATGGGGTTCTGCTCTCGTGCTGCAATTTGCACATCAAACCTTTGTGCCATGGATTGGCATAAGTGCAGTCTTATTAAACCGTGTTTAAACGGAACTACAGGTTTATAACTATTAGGAATGGCTTCAGTACTCTTTCTTCCTTTTTGTGGTAGTTCTGGATTAGCCCTAATTAGCACATTTTTAGGTTGAATGGAATTATCATTTATATGCAAATTTGCCAGTAACCAACTGAATCGGTCACGAGAAATGAAAGACGAGATGAACGAATCTCTCAATTCAAATTTTGCAGACCAATAGTCTTTGTAAGAACATTTACGTGTAGCCTCATCATAAGATTAAACCGAAAGAAACATTTTAATTCTTCATATATTGTTGGAATATAACGATCCCCATATTGCTGTGTAGCGTAACGATTGGTTTTGAAAAAGTATTTTCTCAAACAAATTCGTCGGGAACAAGCACACGAATATTTCTAGCTGTGTACCAACATCATCGGAAACATTTTGACCACTGTGTAAAATTTTGAATTTTAGACGGATCATATAATGACGTTTTCAATCCAAGTTACTTGACGTGTAGACGGCGGCGCCTGGTCTTCTAGATCTAAGCCATCCAACTGAACATCACCTACAACATGATCACTTTGTTCGTGTTCTAAAAAAATTAGTTCTACGTCATCGTCAAGGTCTTCTTCATAATGGTGCATCTGAAGTATATGATCCACTGTCAGATGGTAGATCATCTAGTAAAGTATATCTGTCGTCAAAAGATAGGTTGGTAAAGTCAAAATGCCGCTTTTCTAAAACCAAAGAAAATATTAAATTATAATGTTATGTGATAGTGGTCCCGTATGGAACCACAAGAGAATTATCTAATATTTCGAAATGTATAGAACTTTTTTTAAATTTTTATCACTGTGCCTACTTTATAATCATTATTACAAAAAAAATATACAAAACTTACCGGCCATTTAAAAAGTTTAAGAAAAACACCTAATTATAAGTCAAAGAAACAAACAGTAACGATATTCGTATACAACTAAACAGTAATGAACAGCTAGCTAGACACGCTTACAAGATTATGCTAGATTCTAATCCCGAACGGAGAGGGGATGCGTTTTAAACACCGAACGATGGTATTCCGGCTAGCGCTTACTAGACCACGATATAAAATTAAAATAATTATGGTACTTTATTGAAAATACTCAGACGCAAAGGGTTAACAGAGTGTCTGGTAATGCCAGCTCCTCGATTCACCACGTATACGGCCACGTCAGATTTCCTATCTTTAATGATCCTCTGTCGAGAGACCAACTTTACATTGGGCTCCTTAAAGACGATTATGTCATAACCTTCCCTTCGTGCGAGTGCCGCTGCAACGTCGTAAGCAGCCCTCATCCTTTCCACATGTAGTTGTAAAAACTTAGTAATAAATGGTTCTTATCGAAGTCGAGGCTTTTACTTTCGTTGTCTGCAATTAATTTAAGTATTTTGACATTGATATTGTCTGGACCGGTAGTTTTTCCGTTCGTCTGAGCTTTTACTGCATAAGTTACTTTTTTTTGTTATTTTTTGACCATTTTTATTTATTTTATCATCCATCCGTGAATGATAGAAAACAAGGTCTATCATCGTCAAAAAGTGTCTGAATGTATTCTTTCCACCTCTCCAGTTTGTCTTTTGTACCTTTAATTATCTCGTTATTATTATTTTTTGATATTGTTTATTGTTTCGTTTATTTCATGTGTCTACCTGTCATTTCTTTTACTTTTTTATGGACATTAAAGGTATCGTATCTTTCCTGAAGTTGTTTAATTTCTAGGAATTTGGTTGACATCCAGTTTTCATTAGCTTCTCTGCACTTTTTTCTAATGATTTTATTGACTCGTTTGTATTCTTTTGGGTTTGTTTTATGTTTTCGTCTTACGTCCATGAGATCCATGATCTCTTGCGTTATTCATTCTTGTTTTCTATTGTTTTTAGTGAACCCGATGTCGTCGACTTGTATCTTTGTTATTTTCATTTTTAGAGTAGTCCATGTTACTTCAACGTCAACCAAGTTGTCTAACGTTTCTATTTCTCTGTACCTCGATACTTTTTTACTTTTCAGGGTGCTTCAGTTGTGAGATGTCTATTTTCCTTGACACTTTTTCCCTTTTAACTTTAAAAAACCTTTTTAGTCTAAAACCTATTATAACTGGATTGTGATCACTATGAATGTCAGCTCCAGGATATGTTTTACTAGATTTTATGTACTTCTTAAAGTTGCTATTGAGCAAAATGAAGTCCGTATAAGAAGACTGTATGCCCCTATATTGTCTGCTTCGCCACCACGACCAATTTTGGCGGTAAAGTCTCCCATTATCATCGTTATCTCGCCTTTTTTGTCAGTCGCATTATTTCATCTCTATTGTTATAAAAGTTTTTAATTTTTTCCTCTGATTTGGCACTTGTTGAAGCATAGACCTGAATAACATTTAGGTTTTTATGGGTTGTTCTTAATTTCAGCATTACTACTCTATCATTCATAGGGATGAAGTCTATGACTGACTGCGCAATTTTGTCTGTTACTAATATAGCCATTCCATATTGATGTTCTGGGTCGGTTCCTCCTGACCAATGGATGTATCCATCCTTTATTTTTTGTTTTCCTGAACCAAGCCATCTTACTTCACTCATCAGTCAGAGTTGGGTCTAGCAATTATTAATTATTAATTGTTACTTGTTTAATTTTAATAATTATATTATTAATAATATTAATTCGATGTATGGTCTTTGTTTCTATGCTTAGAATATAAAGGGGTGTGATTTGAATGACACCTTCCATAGTAATCGTTGGACATGTTCTAATTGCACCCGTAATACATAACATAGGCTAGTCTATAATGCTTTGTGAGGTTGTTCCAAGTATTGTTTAGACGATCTTTTAGTTTGGTCTGACTATTGACATGTACAAGCGCTTTTGAATTGTTGGATTACATCTCTTCGGCAAAGTTTGAAATAGTAGGTTTTTTACTCTTATTCAGACTATCCATATTATGCTCCTCTCCCTCAAAAAAGAATTCTGATATAGATGAATAATAAAAAATTGTAGTAAAAGAATAATGTAGCAAATGAATAAATTAAAAGTGTGTACAAAATATATCAATCTTCTGCAAAATAATGTAGCAGAGAGATATTTGAGTATAAACATACTCAGAGTGGCACATAAAAAAATAACCAATTATATTATTTCTTTAATAAAAGTTTTAAAGCGTAATTATTGTTTTTATCTTCCTGGGCCCGTCTAATCAAAAAGATCTCCGTTATCACTGAAGCTAAAGCTTATTTTATTTAGTATTGTTAATTTGTGTTTAGTATGCTTAATTATTGTTTAGTCTACTCATATAATTTCTGCAGATATTTAAACAAAACTGGTTTAAATAAGAATATAAGAATAATAAACATTGTTAAAATAATTCATAAATAATAAGCAATTAGTTAAGTAAAAAGTAAGTTTACCTCAATGATGCTAGGTAAAGAGGACCAGTATCGAATATTTGTAAAGTAATTCCATGCAAAATCAAGGAAAATGTCAACATCGTAGCAAAAAATTTAATAGTATTAAAGTTGAATTTGAGCTTGATGTACAGTAAAAATAAATTTATAACATAAAGCTGAAAGTCCACTGACACGTGCGATGTAATAGGATTGCACTGAAACAGAATAAAAATTGATTTGATGAATATTTGTTTATTGGTATAAGGGTTGTTTATAGTCAACTATTATTTGGTATGGTATTAAACCACAATGCTTTACAGGGTTACAGAAAAACGATTTTCGGATTGGAACTGTAAACGTAAAAGCAAATAAAAAATGTAATACCTCTGTAATCAATTATGGTTTAATACTATATAAAACAATATTTAAATTCAACATGCCACAATTTAAGAACTTGTTAACGGTCGTCATTATTTACCACTACGTTACAGTGTCTAAGGTGGCGGCCACAACGGCGCACCGCACGTCGCATAGTACAACGCACAGCACCATCCCTCGCACCTAGCTTAGCCTTTGCTTTGCAGATTAGTGGCCGTATTGCCGCACCGTGCCGCACATTTATTCTGTTTTTTTTTAATCATATGTCATCGTCATCCTCTTCATCGGACGAGGCATTGTAATAAATTCTAATTTTAAGACATGGTGTTTATGCAGAGAACAAACAAAAATGGCGGTGCATCCTCTAAATAAGAAGCGAATTTACTATGGCGAATTTCATCACCTTTATAAAGACCTTTCTCAACGCTTTTTGAAATGTCCATCCCATACTTGCTGAAGAAAGACTTATGTTAAAATTACGGTAGGGTAAAAAAAATTTTAAATAAAATATTTTATTGAAAAAATGTAATATAAATTAGTGTAAAAGGTGCATATCATCAAAAGTATTTGGCATACTTCTTCTTCTTCTTTTTCTTTTTTTTTATATAGACATGACTCTGTCTGTTTTTCAATGTGCCTCCAGTAAGTTGCATGCCATCGTTTTCGTGGTCTTCCTACTGATCGTCTTCCTATTGGGGAACCGTCTTTTGCCGTCTTTACGACTCTATTTGTTGTTATTCGGCTTATATGATCGTTCCATTCTACTTTTCTATTTCTTAACCAGTTCTTGATGTTCTCCACCTTGCATCTACATCGTATATCTGTACTTCTAGCTCTGTGCCATATTGTCTTACCATCAATTTTTCTAAGTGTTTTCATCTCTGCTGTTTCTAATATCCTTTTTGTCCTCTCTTTGTCAGGTCTTGCTATTATTATGTATTTCGTATACGTATGTCATTATTGGCCTGATGACTGTTTTGTAAATTCTGCATTTCGTTTCTTTCCCGATATTTTTATTTCTCCATCTTGTTTTATTTAGGCAGCCTGCGGCTCTGTTTGCTCTATTCACTTGATCTTCCACTTCGGTTTCGAGCTTTCCGTAGCTAGATAATGTGATGCCTAGATATTTAAACTCCATCACTTGTTCTATTATCTGACCTTCCAGCTCCAATTTACATCTTAGTAAATTTGCTGTTGTAACCATGCATTTTGTCTTTTTTGGGGAAATTAACATGTTAAATATTCTGGCGGTTATATTAAATTGGTGCAGCATACGTTGTAAATCATCTTCACTTTGAGAGAGTAGTATTGCGTCGTCTGCATAGCAGATTATTTTAAGTTGTTTTTCTCCCATTTGGTATCCTTTTTTAGTTCCTACTTTTTTTTATTACTTCGTCCATAATGAGGTTGAACAATATATGACTCAGGGAATCATCTTGTCTTATCCCATTGCCAGCTCCAATAGGGTCGGTTAGTTCTTCTTCTACTTTTACTTTTATTGTGTTGTTTTGGTAGATATTTTCGATCGTTTTGATTTTTCCTAGAGGTATCTCTCTTGCATACAGTAAGTGGATAACGTCTTTTAATTTGAGCCGATCAAATGCCTTTGTAAGGTACACGAAACGTAGTTATGCCGGTTTGTTGTATTCTAATGATTTCTCTTGCACTTGCCTCATTATAAATTAACGAAGGATAACAAAGAACGCAACGTTGCCGGCTGTGAATACTCATCAAATGGATTAAAATTAATAAAAATTAATAATTTTTTTTTGAAAACGGTTGACTGAATAGAAAAATGTTATAAAACTTTTATGTTTTAAATGCTGCAATCAGCCCATATCGTTTAGGAACGCACTGGGACACCCTGTATATATATATATATATATATATATATATATATATATATATATATATATATTATTATTATTATTATTATTATTAGTGTTACTATTACTATTACTTACTATATGTGCGGCCTGATAAAAATTAACAAAGAATAATATTGAAGGGAACCAGTTTTCACTGCATGCTTTTTGATTAGCAATAACTGAATAAAAATTTGCTGGACCTGGTATTATTGTAATCCACGAAGTTCTACTTAGGATCATGAATACAATAATTGTACAGTTTAACCTAAAATTGTAATTTTAATAACATATACCACAAACTTTAAATAATGTCTACTTATAACTACAATTGTTTAGATGAAATTACACTAAAAAGTACTAAAATACTTTGTTTTTATAGAATTAATAATGACTGTATTACTAAATTTTTAGAAACTTGTTTTTCTCCAGTTTACACCTTTAATCGAAAATATAAACTACTCTAATTTATGAGAATAAATCATAATTTTAGTAAAAAAAATGCATATTTGACGTTTCAATTTCCACCTTTAAAATCGTTATAAAAATACACAATAAACAAATAAACATAGAATATCTCATAGATATGAGATCGTCATCATTTTCAACGTGTGTTTCTGGGATGAATTTTTTGAATGGTAATTCCTTTTACACAAAATTCATGACAATTTATACTTAAGAGCAACTATCAGCAACAAAAACAATATTATAAAATAATAGGCTCTCATAATAAGTACTAAGTATTACCTTTAGTTAACTGTTAATATTAAGTTTTAATTTTGTATAAGAAATTCCTTCTTTGTCAAGGACAAAGTATAATAAGATTTTTACTAAAATAGATAACTGAATAATTTATTTATATTTCGGTTTTCAAGCGTACACAATAATTCGGAGTGGGAGGGTGGGGATCTGAATGCGTGCACCGAGCCACAAATCATCGATCCAATAGCACTATACTATATATATATATATATATATATATATATATATATATATATATATATATATATATATATATATATATATATATATATATATATATATACGAGAAATACTGGATATTCGTGACTGTCGATATAAACAAACAGTTTATTAGGGCTGCAGTCAGAAGGTTGGCCGGGATGTTAAAGAAACACTCTTTTGACTTTTTGTCTAGCTTTCGGAATTGTTTTATTCCTTTTTCAAGACGATGTAATATAGATAAAAAATATGTTAATATTTACAAAATATCACAATTCGTCAGTGCAACTTACTAGCCGTTGAGATTATTTATAATAAGCTTTGACCCTCAACATTAATAACACAAACATAAAATGATGGACAAAATAAATTTTAAAATTTTGGTAATCATAGCAAAACTTTGTTTATTATATGACATCTTTTGATGGTGTGTCTTAACTCTGATACATAGAGAACAGAAAGAAAAAACAACAAAATTCAAATGTAATTAGGTGTTCTTGATATTGTATTTCTTTTCAAAAACCAAGAGGCCCATACTGGATAATTTTTAATTTTTAAACCTGTCTTAATGGTATGCAACCTGTTATGCACACAGGTGTATTGTGAAGTGTACATGTATAAGTAAATATTTATTTTATTTTTGATGTTTTTCCAGTAAGTAACAATAAATATTGCTCAATTTATCTATGCCAGACTTTTATTTATGCAAGACGTACTAGATTTTATGAAGCACATTTACAAGAAAACACGTTTTGAATGTTTTTTTTCTTTTTTCAAAATACATGAATCTTCGAAATTAAACTAATTTTTTAAAGTTAATGCATGTTCTGTAACTGCATAGCAATTTATTTTATTGGTTTTTATGTCACTACGATGTAAGATCACCCTACTGTGGAAATTACGAGATGATTCTCCGATGTATACGTTGTTACAATTGGCACACGGTATAGAATAAACAACATTCGAAGACTCCTGTGTTGTGAAGGGATTCTTTGTTTTTGTGTATAACTTAGATACCGTTTTCACATTCCTAGTTGTAATTTGTAAGCCATTTACATTTTGGAAAATGTTAATTAGCTTAGGTGTCAGAACTGGAATGTAAGGTAAGAAACCAAAAGTTATTTTAGATGGTATTACTGATGTGTTGTATGTCAATGTCAAGTGTCGGACCTCATTATTATGAAAATTTTGTTTGTCAGAAAATTGCGAAGGAAAAGAAGAACCGAAAATGAGTTCTTCTTTAAAAGTTTTGTTATGTGCGTTAATAAATCTTTTCATTTCGCTCCATATTAACTCTATGTCAGTGTTAATGTTAAGCTCACAGTGATAGGGCGAACGGCGGAGAATTTTCAAATTGTGTTGTTGTGCAATATCTTCAATTATATATCGATATTAATTTGCTCTATAACCGTTGACAACCTCCTGTTAAAAACAACCAAACAGTTGTTTTTAAACAATTTTCTTCAGAAAATATATCTTTCGATAGAAGCCATTTTTTATTTCTTCTTTATTCAAAGCTATTCTTCATGTTAGGAACTTTCTCCAATTTCTTACTATGATAAGGAGCATTATCCATCGCCACTGTATTTTTTTCTGGCAAATTAGGAATTGGGTTATATTTGAACCAATTTGCAAAGAGTGGACCATCCATTTCGTCATGGTAATCTTGGGTGTTTTTCTTCACCAAATAAGTCAGTTTTGCTTCATTAACAAAGTCATTGTCACATTCATCGTATGTAGGAGGACAAAACGCGGACAACGAGTTGCAGAATCTTTTATATCTGTAGTCAGGCTATGAACAAATGCATCTCTATGCGATTTAATGGACGTATCTACCCATTCTTTAGATACGCTGTGACCTACGTTTACCCATGACTCATCTAAATTGGCGATATTGTAGGCTTCTTCGCTGTATCGAAGAGTGAATCGTAGGTAACGACGACGCCATGAAATTATCCCCTGTTTCTCAATTAAAATCGACTTTCTGCAGCGTTTTTCAAACTTTAACTCAATATCGCACAAGTGATATAGTGGGCTTCTTGAAAAATTGAGCAAATGCCCCGCAGAGTTAACTGTAGCCAAAACATAGTTTATTTTCCGTGGTTTATTTTTCCAAAAAAATTTCGAAAGTCTCAACAGGCCAAAAGACAGTCTTTTTAAATGGAAAAGCTACTAATGGGTCTATTTTGGATCACCAATGGGTTAAGTAGTTGACGGAATCACATTAGCAATAATCAGAGTATCTAGTACTGTAAAAGGGCCCGCTAATTGATCATTATGAGCTGAGGATAAGTAGATAAGACCACTTATTTCTTCCTGTTGTTCGAGATTTTGAACTACCTACATTCCCTATTTCTCTTCAATGGCGCTACAGCCCAAATCGGGCCTTGGCCTCCTCCAAACTATGCCTCCAACCTAGTCGGTCCCGCGCTGATCTTTTCCAGGTTCTCACGTCTAGCAAATTTTGCGCGTCCGCTGCCACTTCATCCTCCCATCTTTTTCGTGCCCTTACTTTTGGTCTTGCGCCCTGCATTTTACTATCTAGGGCTCTTTTCGGCAATCTTTCTGTCTTCATTCTTACTACATGACCAGCCCAGCGAAGTCTCTGAAGTTTAACGTATTCTGAGATCGGTGTCTCTTTGAACAGTTGGTAGAGTTCATGGTTGTACATGGATATTCCGTTTTCGTTAATAGGTCCAAATATCTTTTTTAGGACTTTTCTTTCGAAGACTTCCAGTTTTCTTTTTGTCTCTTCTGTCATCACCCATGTCTCGCATGCATAACATACTATTGATCTGATAATAGTTTTGTAGACCCTGATTTTCGATCTCCAGTGTGTGTTTTTGGAGCGGCATAGTAATTGTTTTTGACAGTATAACAGTTATTATATAGAATTACAGGAAATGACAAATGACAATGCCTCATGACTCCTAAGAAGTCTTGATAATTTTATTTGTTTCTTGTAAGTCGGCGAACCTCGGGCCTACATAGGTGGTTCATATGAGATGACAGTGTCAGGGAACCCCAGGCAATATCATTGTTCGCGGTAGCTCCAATTCACCAAACTGTATTGAGTGTGGCCTATATGTAGAATCAGTCACCGCGATCTTATCTTGTCCTTGTAGTACATTTAATATTCACATAATTACTGGACTTTCAAAAATAACTATTTTTTACTAAATTTAACATATTTTAGCCAGTTTGATTTCCCCAGATATTAGTCATTTTAAAAGAGTTTTTCTTCAGTTCCCAAAGATTCTTAATTTTTTCCAGTTCTGAGAAAAAAATCCCCAGACCTGGCATCCCTGGGCAAGACAAGAGTCAAGGCCAGCTTCACCACTGTTTTTTTTTGTGACTAGAAGCACGGTAACGTTATTTTATTAATAAATTCCCAAGGTTACGGGAATGCATTTACCTTAGGTGCTTAAAATGTGCTCCATCTATTTCCTGACAATAATGCATTTTATTGCTAAACTCTTGTCGTACTTGTTCAAATGTGATGGGGTAAATTGCTCTACAGTCTTAAAAAATTCGTTGTTTCAAAATGTCAATAGTGTTAGGTGCTGTAGCGTAAAGCTTAGATTTCAAGTACCCCCCACAGAAAAAAATTTAATGGCGTGCTTTTCAGTGACCGAGCTGGTCATTTCATCGAACCTCGTCGTCCAATCCGTTTACCATGATATTCTTTATCTAGATAACGTCTTACTGCACCATAATAATATGCAGGAGTACCTTTGTGTTAACGTTATTTCCAAGTAGCCTAGGAGTTCGACTCGAGCAGTCGAACAGTACGGACGTGCTCAAGAGAGAAGCGAGCTTAGGTGGGGGCGACTGACCTATTTTCAACGGAGCTTTTCAGCTCCCGGTGGGTAAGACACCGAGTGTGGCATAGGCACTTGTCCTACATAATAGCGAAAAGCGGATGCGAGGTTGTTACTAGTTAAACCGTCGAGGAGCTGTTTTTATAGGATCCTCGCGGAGGCTATAACAGCTTCGCGTTTGCGAAGAATTCGGGATCACCTCAGTGTGTCGTCAGGGATAACACTGTAAGGCCTTGACATTTGACAAGGTCGGACAAAAACGGCCCCTGCTCCTGAGGTGTGAGAAACAGGAAGAGGATCCCTCACTGTGAATACAGGGAGTGAACTACCGCGAGGTACCTGGGATGGCACCCAGTAAGCCGTACTGACAGCGGTCAGTCGGTGGAAAAAAAAAACAGAGTCGTCTAAGTAGAATTTTCTTATATCTTATGAACTATTTGTTCAGTGCCTTACGGCAATATGAGTGATATTCCCCCCCCCCCCAGAAAGTGTTGTCACGCAGGTGACAACACAAGAAGAAGAAGAGAATGATTTAGCCGAATCATCAAACCCCTCTGTTGCCAGCTCTATATATATAATAGCTGTATAATAAATTTATTAAATCGACTAATCCTGCGATCCACGACATAGAAATCGTGATATCTTCTGACGATGACTCCTATCTGCCCGAGTCGGAGGAAGAAAAAAGGAGCGAAATCGACACCGATGACGATGTTAATACGATGGACGCCATCGACGAAGAGCCGAGCCCAGCTGCAGAATCGCACGAAGCCCCGCCCCCAACAGTAGTAGAGACACAACCCGCCGTGGACAACGTCTCCAAAAATGAAGCCGAGCCCGAAATCGGTAAGAAAATGAAAAGGCTAAGTCCCAAAGAAGACTCTCCGGAAGACGAAGAAGTAAAGAAAAAGGCCAGAGAAATGGCGGAAAGGGAAAAGACCAATGAGCTTTTAAGGTCGGTCAATGTACTGACGGAACAGATCAAATCCCTAAAAGAAGAAAGCCGTATCCGCGAGGAAAAGGCGAATAAACAAATCCAAGACCTTCTCGCTCAGATGACTGAGCTGATAAACGAAAACAAAGAAAAGGACAAGGAGATACAAAATCTTGTACAACATCTAATGGCATTAACAGCAGCCAAGGAGAAAGAAGAGTCAATAATGGAAATCGACCCGTGGAAAGCCTCCCTCGATAATGACGTTGTAAAGCTAGTGGAACTAGGAATCGGTTCACCTCCCCCCGCAAAGCCATCCGGTAGCAAAGGCAAGCCTAAAGAGCCGGAAAGAATCATAACAACCAAAGAACCTGCAGGTTGGACACAAGTCCAAAATAAAAAAGGAAAAAAGACAGGCACCACTACTGCGAAATCAGACAGTAGTGTGAAAACAAAAATAAGCGTCGCCGAAAAGCAGACGCAGATAATAAATCAGCGGAAAGAAAACGAATTTAACAAGGCTGCGAAAGAGGCTCATGAAAGAAGCCAGAAAAAGAAAACTGCCCAAAATAACTTGAGCAAAAATAGCCAAGTTGAAAAAGAAAACGACGTACCAAAAGACTCACCGCAAACAAGCGAGGAGCCTATAGTAAAAGAGCCAATAGTAAAAGAGCCGAAACCACCGGCGATAATCCTAAAAACTGTAGGAGAATACCAAAAAATCCTGCAGAGAGCAGCCAACCAAGGCATAATATCAGTCAATAAGTTTGCACGATCAGGCAGATCGATTGTTATTAACACAAAAACCAGAAAAGATTTCCTAGGAATGGTACACATCCTAGAAGAACACACTCCAAAAGTAGAATTCATCGCATATCCCATAGATAGCGATAAACTAAAAAGAGTCATTATAAAAGGGCTATCTGCTACTACTAGCACAGCAGCAATTAAAGACGAACTATACAATAAAGGAATAGAAGCAACAAGGGTGATCAATATGATCTCCAAAAAAGCTGATAAAAAAGTACTGCCACATTTCATCGTCACTCTCAAAGAGGAAGACGTTGCAAAAATTAAAAAAATATCTGATATATGCTACATGCGCATCTATGTGGAGGATGAATTCAAAATCACAAAAGACACTCTACAGTGTTATAACTGTCAAGGGTTCTACCACAGCTCAAAGGCTTGCCTACCACAGCTCAAAGGCTTGCCATTGCGGATCCAGATGTGTAAAATGCGGAGAAAACCACATCAGTAACGACTGTGAGAAAAGCCGGAAAACCGACCCCAAATGTGCAAACTGTGGTGAAGCGCACACAGCAAATTATAGAGGATGCTCTAAGGCCCCCAAAAAGAAAACAAGCCCCATAAACAGCGCTCCAATCAACAAAGGAGTCAGCTACGCACAGGCAGCGAAAAAATCCGCTGAAACCACCACAGAAGCTCTAGCACAACCACAAGAAGTGTCGGTACAGGACGCAGCTACCCTCATCGCAAACTTCCATACAGAGTATAATAACAAAATGATGGAAATGATGTCCATGATGGACAAAGCAACAAAAATGATGACTGCATTTGGAGAAGCCGTCCGAAAATGTTAGCAAACCAAAACGAAGATCTACGCATTGGGTCATGGAATTCCGGCGGAATATTCAAAAAGATCAATTTTCTGGATGAAATAATAAACAGATTAGAGCTCGATATCGTGGCCTTTCAAGAAACCAAACTAGTGGAAAGGAAAAAAAAACAAAATTTCCAGGCTACCATATCTATAGAACGGATCATAGAGCATTATCAGGAGAAACAGCTATATTAGTCAAAACGGAACTCGAACACGAGCACATCCCAACACCAGACGGACTGGTGACAATGGAAGCCACAATTATTCGACTTAAGGCCAACAACGAAACACTAAAAATAGTGTCAGCTTACGTTAGACCACATGATCCGATTTTCAACGAAGATTTGAGCCTAATACTGAACTCAGAAGAGCCAACTATAATTATTGGAGACCTAAATGCTAGATCTCCCAATTGGTTTGACAGGACGACCAATCGAAACGGAAGATATCTCTGCAACCATCTCGAGAACAGACCGAACACATATGTCATCGGACCAACAGAACCGACATGTTTCCACGGAGAACTCCCTACGTATCTCGACATTGCAATCCTACACAACGTGGGTCAACAATACGAGATACACTCTCTAAATGAAGGCGATTCGACACATAACCTAATCGTCCTGACCCTGGGCGCAATAGAATTGAACTATTTGCAGACCCACAACAGAAAGAAGACAAGTTGGCCAAACTTCAGAAGAATTGTGAGCGAGAACATCGGTAACATCCCAACAATTAATAATATTACAGAACTAGAAGACAGTGTAATAAAACTAGAACAAGCAATATACAATGCTATCGATGCCAGCTCCAAAACCGAAACAATCACAAGACAAAAAGGAAGATTCAGGGATATAAGTATAGAACTTCAAAACCTAATCAAAGAGAAAAACGGGAAAAGAAGAAGAGCCTACCGCACAAGAACGGTAGAAGACAAAAGGATTGCAAATGAGCTAGACAGGGAAGTGAAAAAACAACTTCAAAATCATAGAAATGAAAACTGGGACTCCTATATCGATGAGCTAAATCCTAACAAATCCGCCTTCTGGAAGTTATCTAAAATCCTCCGAAAGGACAAGAAACCCATACCTCCCCTACACGGAGTAAACGGGATTGTCCATACGGAAATCGACAAAGCCGAAGTCATGAAGGACGAACTAGAAAGGGCGTGTAGAAACAACGAACACCTCGACGATGACATAGACTTTGAAGAAGAGGTAGAAAGAGCAGCGAGAAGACTTAGAAGAAAAAAGGGCAGAATAGGTATTACACATACATCTCCCGAAGAAATAAAGGAACTTATAAAAATGACAAATGCCAAAAAAGCCCCAGGACCCGACAACATCACAAACAGGGCGCTGAAAAATCTACCAACAAAAGCTATTGTTTATATCACTAACATAATAAACAGCATGCTAAAACTACGATATTTCCCAGATAGATGGAAAGAGGCACACGTAATAATGATTGCAAAACCTGGTAAAAACGGCACATTTCCGCAAAAATACAGACCTATCAGCTTATTATCATCTATGAGCAAGATAGCGGAAAGAGTCATACTAAGAAGACTCAATGAAGAATCACAAATGATAGGGACCATACCAGAGGCTCAATTCGGGTTCAGAAGCGAACACTTCTGTGAATTACAGGTACTGCGACTTACAGAATTTATCACCAAAGGATTTAATGAAAAAATGTACACAGCTACAGCTTTTCTGGACGTCAGCAAAGCCTTCGACAGAGTCTGGCACCTTAGAACAGCGAGAAGACTTATAAGGAAAAAGGGCAGAATAGGTATTACACATACATCTCCCGAAGAAATAAAGGAACTTATAAAAATGACAAATGCCAAAAAAGCTCCAGGAGCCGACAACATCACAAATAGGGCGCTGAAAAATCTACCAACAAAAGCTATTGTTTATATCACTAACATAATAAACAACATGCTAAAACTACGATATTTCCCAGATAGGTGGAAAGAGGCACACGTAATAATGATTGCAAAACCTGATAAAAACGGCACATTTGCACAACCATACCAGAGGCTCAATTCGGGTTCAGAAGCGAACACTCCTGTGAATTACAGGTACTACGACTTACAGAATTCATCACCAAAGGATTTAATGAAAAAATGTACACAGCTGCAGCTTTTCTGGACGTCAACAAAGCCTTCGACAGAGTCTGGCACCATGGACTCATCTATAAAATAAATGAATTTGGTTACAGTGAGGCGATGACATGCCTCCTTGCGTCATATCTTGTCAACAGAAGGTTCAGAGTTCGAATAGAGGCAACCCTATCCGAAGTCGGGACCCTGGAGGCGGGTGTGCCTCAGGGAGCGGTGCTGTCGCCGTACCTGTACACCATCTATACGGCCGAAACGTCAAAAGAGCCAGGCTCTCTGTTGAGTCTTTACGCTGACACAGCAATAGCTGTTAGCTGGAGAAACCCGGATCATGCAGCTAATCATCTGCAAAGAGCACTAAACAGATTCCAAAGATGGTGCATAAAATGGAAAATAGCCCTAAATCCAGACAAAACACAGGCTGTAATATTTAGTCGCAAAAGAAGTGTACCAAATCGCGAAATTACAATCGAAAACACCCCAGTAGACTGGACCAACCAGGCTAAATACCTAGGGGTACATCTAGATAAGAAGCTAACGTTCACTGAGCACATCAATCAGCAAATACGCAAAGCCAAAGCGTTGAAAAGTCAGCTCTCAACACTTATTGGAAGGAAAAATAAACTACGATTTAAAACCAAAATCAGGGTTGCGAATAGTATTATCCTGCCAGTCCTAACATATGTAAAACACACCTGTAAAACAAACAGGAAAAAGATACAGACCACTCAAAATCAAATAGTCAGAGATGCCCTTAAGATACCAAGGTACGTACCCTTAAGATATGTATATAGAGACTCAGGACAAACAAGAATCCTACGCACGCTAGACGAGAGAGCATATGAAATTGTCAACGGACTAAGAAACCACCCAAGCAGAATGTTAAGAGAGCTGACTAACTACAATCAAAACTCAAGGACGGTACACAGAAGACCAAAACAACAGATAGCTCGATATAGGGAGAACCCGAACGAATAAATAAAGAATGAGATCTTTGCAATAAGAACGAACAAAGAAATGCAGTCAATCAGAAAACACACCAAAAAACTCTGGCGAGAGGGTACGCTGTTCTGTTTTAGGTTTTTAGGTTTTTAGGTAATTATAAGTCCAATATATACCGGGGTGTGTGAGAGCATTATACACTTGGGAATGCACACCCCAATACACGCACACAGATGGGATTAAGGAAAAAAGGAAAGAATTGTTGCCCAGGCATTTTATAGTCCCGAAGCCACAAGGAAGTCCACAAAAAAAATGTGTTTTCTGATTAAATTACGTAAATTCATATTCATATATTCATACTTTTCATTCAACCGTTTAACGTAAATTTACCTTATAAAGCAAATATAGAAGGGGGCCCGTCAGGCCTTTTATATACCGCTCCGCGGACTAGGCCCTTAAGGCAGATCGAATGAAAGATCTACTCGCGAAATTTGAGCACTGAGGTCATGTGCGGCATACATGGGCTTGGTGGCCGGACCCCTCTCGGGTGCTCAGCCCGCGAGGAGAACAAAATTTATTTTGCCAAATCGGCGGCTGAGTGACCGAGCACACACTCTTTTCCGGACATAGAGTCATCAGCTCAGGCTATGGTTGGAACACACGCTCTTTTTTCTTTTTTTTTTAGGGACTCAAGTCCCGACTTAAAGTAGAGTAAAATCAATAGAGTCAGTAAAGTAAATAGAAAAAAAAGCCTAGATGTGGCTACCCCTACAGTTAGGTGGCATAACCACGTTCACTAAAAACCGAGGATGTCCTATTACCCAGGGCATCTTAAGTAAATTTCAGATCATAAGCCTCCTCACGTAAGTCACACGATGAGGAGGGGTGGTGGAAAAGCCTGGGGGTCAGATAGGTACCACTTCGACTAGCGAAGTGTGACCGGTTTGATCTTCGGACATGTGGATCCCATTCTTACATTGGTATACACATGTTCCTAGGGGCAGGATTGATCACTGCGTGTGTGTGTGTGTGTGTGTTCCAAGTAGCCTAATCATCTGGATTATTTTTCGGAATTTTAAGATATAACAGCTTAATTGCGTTTTGTAACATCACTAGATACACTTTACTAGTTAAGTACCCATTGAGAAAAAACAGGTCCAACTATATGGTCTTCCAAAATATCTGCCCAAATATTTACTTTTTCTGGAAATTGAGTATGTTTTTTACGAAAGACATGAGGATTTGTGTCACTGCAATACCTCACATAATTGTTTTTATGTAGTCTGGTTGTTGATTAATTTGATTGGACTTTTGATTGGAATTTTCACAGAATTCTAGTCTTCGGTCGGGGCCATCTTCTGGAAGTTGGTGCATAATTTTTAATTTGTGTGGATGAAATTTGTTTTAGCACTTGGCGCACTGTCCTTTGACTGATTCCACAGATAGACGCAACTTGAACTGTAGAAGAGATAGGGTTCACTACCATGTTTGCAATTATGTAAATTTTTTTGTCGTCCTTAATAGTTGGTCGACGAGATCGTTTGGCATCTTGAACACTACCTGTTTCCTTAAATTTACCAAAAAGCTTCCTAAAAAAAGTCCTTCATAAAGGGATATCGGAATACGTCTCATTAAAAAGACGTTTAGCTGCATTGAAATTGTTCGCTACATTAACCAATTATTAAGACATCTGCTGCTTTGTCGGCTACAGCCAATGTAAACATTTAAAAGTCTCGTTAAATAATAATTTAACTTAATATTCTAAGTATAAACAATTTTACAAAAATTTGGCATGGTAAAATGAACTAGAGAATTGAAAAACGCTAACTTTTTTGACAAATAGCAAAAGGTGAACGATAGAATCTTTATTAATTAAATCTTCTTCTTCCTATGCCGTCCCCATTAACGGAGGTTGGCGACCACATTTTTAAAAGTTTCTCTGTCTTTTGCAACGTGGAATAATTCGTCTACAGTCATGTTTGTCCAATTAATTAAATGCAAACTTTTAATTTTAGTGTATATTTTATTTTTTCATTAAAATCAAATTAAACCGAAACAAAAATAGTATGACTGAATAGTATTGTTTATTACCTTTCAAACGAGATATCACTTGCCATTAGGTCCCATTTAAAATTATCGGCCAGAGTGCCTCTGTAACGTTATCCATAACTATAAGTCACCTATTATGATTTAAAATAAACGACACTTCAAAAGAGGAAGACCCAGATTAGAATGGCAACATGGCGTAAACAAGTCCATGAGTGAAAGAAATTTAACAACAAACGACTGCGAAGATAGGAAGAGATGGTGTTTAGGTATCGAACAACGTCGAAAGACGTTCTAAACCGATGTATATATATATATATATATATATATATATATATATATATATATATATATATATATATATATATATATAGATATAATAATATATTATGCTTTGATAACAAACACTCTATTAAGTGTAAAGAGTACTTATTTGACAAATAAATACCAATTGGTGCATTGTCTGATATTTTTAACAGAAAATGTGATCAACCTTACTGTCATTTTGTATATGCTACAATAGATGAAGCAATATGTTTTATTTAAGCACCATAAATATGTAAACAGGTAGATGTTGAATTATACTCAGAAAAGTATATTAAGTATTCTGAATGCAGCGCACATAATGGTAACAAGATTTTGTGACACCATATCAGCCACAAATCAGGCAGTGTAACATTTGACAATGGATTAATCAGCATTGGCTTAATTTTTGATATGTTATATAGCAATTAATTTACTAGCAGTGACTCCATTGTCAAGTATTTTTGCTGCTCATCTACACTGACCGGAAAAAAGTGGCCAACCCATAAATTTCCGAAAATAAAAATCCATTGGAAGTTTTATGCACTGTGTTTCATATTGTATTATACAACATCTTTCATTTTTAAAACAAAAAATGTCCATTACTGCTTAATTCCTTAGCATAATTTATTTAATTAGAAGGCTACAAAAAAAAAATAGTGTAATATCGAAACGAATTACAAACAATAAAAATTACGAGTGAACTTGAACAAAATTGTCCAATATCGGGTATTATGCCGTACATAAATAACCGTTTGCATACAGTGTGGAAGGGAAAGGAACAAATTTTAAAAACTTTAACGAAATACGTTCGTATTGTTCACGAAGCCTGTTTTGAAGTTCTGCAAAACTTTCTGGCTAGCCTGGTTGACCATTAGCCCCACGGTGAAGTTCATCCCAAAGATGTTCGATGATATTCAGATTAGAGCTGCAGGCTGGTCATTTTAGAGTATTAATTCCTACTTCCCCCAAGTAATTTGTCAGGATTCTTGCTGTATGCGACCGTGCATAATTATACATAAAGACAAAATTATCCCCAATAAATGGACCAAACAGAACTACTGCTTATAAAACATCCATTATATAACGGTGAGCATTCAGGAAGCCATTGATGAAAATAAGTTCAGTTTGAGCTTTAAATAAGATTCCAGTCCAAACCATGACACCACCGTCAAACTTTCTTCTCTGGGACATACAAGCTTGAGCATACCTTTCATTTCTCCATCTCCAAACCCTCTCTTGGCCATCGCGACTTTAAACAGAACCGTCATTCATCAGTAAAGAGAATTCAGCTCCAATACTGTAAGTTTTTTTTTAAATTAATGTCTGTTTTGTCTCTCTGATTGTGTTCTGTTTGTCCCTAAGTGTCTTTGATTGTCTTTATTTGTTTTATTATAATATATTTGACATAACAATTTTCTGCCAAAACAGAGACCAAATTAATCTACCGCAATTTGATAATTACAATTTAGAGTTATTGCCCACCGACTTTCATTTATTATCATATAGCTATCCTTTTAATAAACAATTTAATAAATTAACACACATTTCTAAAAAATATATCTATTGAATAAATGTAAATGACTTTAAATAATATAAAACATCACTTTTTTTTTAACAAACAAGTACACAATACCTACATCCTATTTCACTTATTAATATCTCTCCCCTCAAGAACTTCCCATCTAATTGTCAGACAGTTGCAATAGAACCGATGATTGCTCATCACCAGCAATCCAGGATAGTTTGAACTATGTTATATAAATTACTAATTAATAATTGTTGTACCGGCATGTAAGTAGTATTTTTAGTTATTTACTATTTTATTTCAATTCGTTAGATTATCTTATGTCATTTTATTGGTTTTACTTTGTCTGCTTTAACTAATTTTTATTCATATTAATAATCATAGACATATAATATTGGCATAATTACTGTAATTGTTCTCTTTATAAGACAACACCCTAATGTGGGTTTTTTTTGTAATTTCGAAACGAACGCGAAACCGGTCGTTGGTGGTATAATTAAATTGATTGTGAGTAAGTCTTATTTTATTTCTTCTTACCTATTTAATTAAATGTTTTCAACTTAGAAGATAAACAGTAACTACAGAAAACAACAACATAAACGTGAAAACTGTGAAAAATAAGCATACATGATCGCAATAAATATTTAAATTAATACGTAATACGAAACAGTGCACAAAACTTCCAATGAATTTTTATTTTCGGAAAATTATAAGGTCTTCTTCTTCTTCCTTCTTGTATGTAGGCTTTAAAGCATGTTTCTTCTTTAATATTAGCCTCCTAAATTGTCTAAATTATTGCATCATATTATTTTTCTTGGTCTGCCAATACTTCTTCGTCCATTTGGTGACTTATCTCGTGCTATTCGTATTATCCTATCCTCTACCATTCTACTAATGTGTTCGTTCCACTCGAGTTTCCGTTTTGTCACCCATCCATTTATGTTTTCTATATTACATGCTCTTCGTATCTTTTTGCTTCTCTCCCTATCCAACAGACTTTTTCCTAATATTCGTCGGAGTATTTTCGTCTCTGTTGTTTCTAATAGTCGTCTCGTTTTAGATGTGTCTGGTCTTGTCTTCGAAGTGTATGTTAATATAGGTCTAACTGCTGCTTTATAGATTCTTGTTTTTGTGTCTTTTCTTAGGTGTTTGTTCTTCCAGATTGTGTCATTAAGAGAACCCGCCGCTTTACTTGCTTTTAAGCTTTGTTGTCGTACTTCTTCTTCAACATCTCCGTAATTAGTTATATTTATTCCCAGATATCTAAACCTTGCTTTCTGCTTTATTATTTTCTCATCATTTTCGATTTTACATCGTAGTGGGTATTTAGATGTTGTCATACATTTAATTTTTTCTGCTGATATCATATTGCATTTCTTGGCCGTTGTATTGAAGATGTGTGTTAATCTTTGGAGCTCGTCTTCCGTTTCGGCGATTAATGCGGCGTAGTCTGCATAATATAATATTTGAATTTCTTTGTTCCTTATTCTGTAACCATGACCTTTACGTACTGCTTGTATTATTTTGTTCATTATTATATTAAAGAGAAGTGGGCTTAACGAGTCACCCTGTCTGACTCTGCTTTGTACTGGCATGCACTGTGTTGCCATTTATCTTTGCCTGTATTCGATTATGGAAGTAGATATTTTCGATAGTTTGTATAATATTGATTGTTATGTTTCGTTTATACAGTAGGTGTAAGACGTCTTGGACTTGGATGCGATCGAAAGCCTTTGTCGGGTCTATAAAGCATAGATCTGCTGGTTTATTGTACTCGATGGCCTTTTCTGTGATTTGTCTTAGTACAAAGACGGCGTCTACGCAGGATCTTTCGGATCTGAATCCTTATTGTTCGTCTGATAAAGTTGTTAGTTTATTGATTTTGTTGTTTAGGATGTTTGTCGTGAGGTTAAGTGCGGTATTCAGTAGATTTACACCTTTATAATTGTTGGGTCTTCTTTATCTCCTTTCTTGAACATTGGTATCATTATGCTGTTTCTTCATGCGTCTGGTATCTTGGAGTGCAATATTAGTTTTTGTATAAGTTTTGTCATCTCTAGGGTTATACTTTCTCCTCTGTGTTTTAGAAGCACGTTGGTTATTCCATCTCGTTCTGGTGACTATATATTTTTGAGTGAATTTATGGCTATTTATACTTCCTGAAAACTGATTTATATTTCGTGTCGTTATTCAGGTAAGTTATTGTGTTTTGTTGATTATTATAAATTTATAGGGTGGCCACTTTATTTGCTTTACAGTGTATGTATGTATATCCATGGAAGTATAGATCCTTCTTCTACTGACAAAAGTAAGCCAGATATTGTAACCATTTACAGTACCTAAATTTCATAAAAATTTAAGTTTTACCTATATTTTCACGAAAAACATAAAACACTGGCCAATGCTTGTATTTATTTTGAGTATTTTTGATTTAGATTTATGTAACATATAATAGCTTAATCTAAGATTTTATAAATATTATTGACTTATTGGTATTGTCTTTCTTACCTGAAATATCGGTTTATTATCAGTATTCCAACAGTCTTCAATGATAGTTGGCCTTTTTCATGAATGTTATACATTTGAATCGTCAGCAGCCACGACGATATAAGGAAAAAGTAAAGAACAATGAGCACTGGCAAACAACCTAATATACTATCCACAATAATGTGGTATACCTAAAATATAAGCTTATATTCATATGTAGTATACTTTTTTTAAAAATGTAAATTATTTTTATACATTGTAATAAAATTAAATAGTTTTAATAAAAAGTGAAAATAAGAAAAGGTCAAAACTAAAATTCTACAGATACAAAAGCCTTAATTTTCGATATTTTTCGAACCCTCACGACCGCATTTCACTACCTCGGCTATATAGTTAAACAGTCTACAAAGCACACGTCCCGAAAATACCACTTAACTGTCGCGACCGACAACGCTGACCCGACGATTGGTGTGTGTTTGTGTGTGTGTGTGTGCGTGTGTAGTTTCGTTGACCGACAAAAATAATTGAACACGACAGTCCAGCCGACCGATTTAGTTTTACAATCGCGACAGCTAACTTCCCCATAGCCAACCGATCGAGTCGGGACATGACAAATATTTTTGTAGACCAGCAAGCCTTTTTTTTTCGTCTTTTATAAGGGGAATGGGTCCAAATGTTCGAAATATACCTTGGTCCTAGAAGGTGGGCAAAACCGCCTTCCAGCCTCAGTTATGCCGGATTCCTCCAGTGTGGTTACGATGATATCTGAGTGTCTGATTGGGACGCAACATCGGCACGGTATTCACCCGATCTGTCATTTACGAACAATTCTCATGCATTCTAGCCCTTTCTTACTACGAATGAATTCTTTTGTCCTTCTGTTCCTTCCTGTTCATATTCAATCTCACCCCTTCTTATTCTGTCTTATCTTCTTGCTTACTCCTGAGTACCCTGCCTCCCTTCGGGTCGTCTTTCTTGTTGTTCCTTTTTCTCCAACGTTCTTCTCACATAAATATCTCCGTACATATATTTGAACTACTATTCACCGATATGAGCACCTAATAATCTCCACCAGTTCCGTAACTGATTGCACCCTGCTTCCTAGCTCTCCTGCTGGGCTCCTCTTATTTATCCATCTATCGCATACCAATAGAGTGTGTGAGATAGTATCCAGTATTTCACAGTACAGGAATTTGTCATTTTCTGCCTTTGCAAATCTGTAAAGGTATACACTGAAGCAACCATGTCCTGTGAGCATCTACGTCAGGAAGTATTTCAAACTCCGGTGCCCGCACTCCATCCATCTTCTCAGATTAGGAAACAGTGACTTCGTCCACTACGCCACCCTTCTCATCTCGTCCCATTCCTCTTGCCACACCATTATGGACCTTTCCCTTTCTTCTTTTTTTAAACGTTTTATTGCTATGTCTTTATTTCTTTTCTCTTTCTCTTTTCTTTACTAGCACGTGAATCGGAATACACCCAGTGATAACTCCCAGTGCCTTGGCGAAGACTGTTCTGTATGCACATGCCACACTCAATAGCCGCTTCCTATCTGCTTGGGTGAGCTGCTTTCTTTACGCCTTTGTTAAAACTGCAGTACTCCAGACAGGCGCAGCGTAGATGATTGCAGGATCGATTGCACAACAAAATGAAGTCCCCCCTACTCTCAGTTTTGGGCCCTTCGATGTTGGGCATGATCCCCTCATCCAGCTAACAAACTCACACATACACTAATTGTTAGGTTTTCTTGTCGGGACGTGTGTAAGCCGTTTTAATGTGTACTTATACACTTATAAGTTGGGTAGTAGTAGAGTAAGATGCATATCAAAGATGAAAGCACAGACCTAAACAACAACAAATGCTTGGTAATATCTTCACATGTAAAAATCCTATGTCACTATGTTCGTTTACGGTAATCTCCGAAACCATTAACCGATGGCAATAAAATTTTGTGAAAGGTTGTTTCACAAAATTTGTTTGGTTCAACTTACAAGATAGGCTATTTTTTATATCAATGAAGGAACCTTATTTTTTCAATTTTCAAATCATACATCCATTATTATTGGTCCGATTGGAGCGTGTGATGGGATATATCAGATGTAACTATGGATGAAAATAGATTTAGTATTAGACTATAGATTAACAAAATTAATAACAAATAGATTTAGTATCAATTTTGATTTATTAACTTAAAGAAGGCTCCTGGCTGAGTACAAAATTAACAACAGATCTAATTCTAATATGCGACAATGCAAATAAAAGAAGAGGACTTACCGAACATATTAAGATAGAAAAACAAACAAGGCAACAAACAAACAACAGGCAATGAAGTATGTGGGTAATAAAATTTTTTAAATATATGACAAAGTACACATAATGTCCAAAAGTTTGGAATATTTGAATATTTCATCTTTTCATTGATTTTTATATATCAATTCATCTGAATAGTTAAACATCATTTTGTTTTAATTCTTAACAATACTAAACAAATCTCAAAACCAGATAAACGATATGCAAAAAAATGATTTACTTTCTTGGAGTGAAAAACTTACAATGTACAACCTACATTTAAAAATAAATTAGTATAGAAAAAAATAATTTTTAGTAAAACTAATAATGACAATGAGTATTTCCTCCATTGGCCCGTATGCATGCCTGTCGGCGATTTGGCATGCTGCCAATTAACTGGTCGAGCTGAGTTTGCGGAATTCTCTCCCATTCTTCACGAGCAGCATCTTTTAGTTCTCGAAGTGTAATAGGGGGATTGTTTTGCTTCCTGATGCGTGTTTTGAGAGTGTTCCAAGCATGTTCAATAACGTTCATGTCGGGACAATTTGAGGGCCACTGTAATGTAGATATTCCTTCTTCCAGAAAATTTTGTACTGCTGCTGTTCGATGAGGCGGTGCGCTGTCATGCATAAACACAAATTTACCACCTACTGCCCCTCGGAATAGACGTACAACAGGATTTAAAACTTTCTCGATATACACAGCACCAGTGACTTTTCTCTCCAGAACCGGCAATGGCGTCCGTGTACCACTGATAATACCAACCCAAAACATAATACTGCCACCTTCAAATGGGACACACGCGGTTGGGCTGTTTCTAGTCGGGCTTGTCGTCCTGGGGCCCTCCAAACCAGTGTTCTTCGCGAATTAGATACCAAGCCAATTTTTGACTCATCAGAGCACATCACGTTATTCCAGTTAGGACCATGATGCAACCTTACTATTGTATCCTTACTATTTTCAGTTGGTAGGTTAGTTTAGGAACACGTAGCGGTCTGCTACGATACAAATTTACCGCATTTAGTATGCGTGTTATTGTTTGCCGTGAAATATTCAGTCCTAGAAGCCTAGAAATTTCTCTGGATATACCACTTGTAGATTCCAGACGATTTCTACGAGCTATTAATGTTATTTGCCGGTCTTGTGCCACTATTGTAGATCGATTTCTACTACTTCTGGGACGATCATTTGTATCTTGGGTTTTTGTTTTTAATTTTTGATACAGCACTCTGAGTAGCATCAACAATATTCGTGATATAACTTTGACTAAAGCCCTGTTGTAACACAGCAATTACTCTAGTCAAAATAAGATATCACATTTCTAGGAATTTTTACGGCTCAATTCAAATTTAAACAAAGACTGAAATAATGTGTAAATACGCTAATCAGTTGAATGTGACCAAAATCATATAAAAACGATTCAAATTTTTTATCATTTTCATTTAAAAACGCTCTGGAATGAAGATCAACAATAGTTTTAAAACCACCATAGGCGTAGATATACTATTTGTACGTATTCCAAACTTTTGGGTGTGTGTACTTGATGTATGACCTGTAAATGTTTCGGGGAATAGTCGAATTTGTCGGGGAATAACAAAGTAATAAAATATGTATTACCTGAGAGATCCTAATAAATCAGATATAATTTAAATTTGTAGAAAATTGTACATAAAAGTTATTAGTTTAACTGATAAATGTTTTATTAAGCGATATTACTTTATTAACCCTACGTTAGGCGCGTGGTATTTTGTAGCGGCCTTGGGCGCGTGGTCTACATATTTAGACCATTTTCTTTTATTATTAATTGACATCTGATGTGATAAATTTTTAAAAGGATATTTAAAATAGATTTTTTTATACATATATTTTAACATAAAATTCATTTTAATTAATATACATATATCTGTGTGTAGTTATTTAAAAAAAAAACGGAAAGCATGTTTTTCTACCTTTATTATTCTGGGATAAGTTTTGAACAACAACATAAAATTCTTAGTGCGCTAAAATTAAACCAAATGTAATTTTCCCATACTAATACATACTAAGCTTACCTAATATTACAAAATTGACAAAAAAAAAATCATTTGAAAGTGAGCACAAAATAAGTATATATTTAGTCGGTCAAACAGCTAGTGCACATATCTGCCATGTGTTGTTTGCATGCGTAATGGTTGCATTTTACACAAGCTTTTCTTGTAGATTTGTTGCAGGCTCGAGGACAAATATGACAATGTCCTACGTAATTTTCTGGTTTTACCGGTGGAGCAGGCGGGCTTCAATTCCAATCGCCTCTATCTGAGGCTTGATCAATTCCCAAGCAAATTGCTCAATAAACTCACTTCTCTTGACTTTGGTTTCAAAGGGATGATTTCCTTTATAATATACGCAAAGAGCGTTTATACCCGATATATTCAAAAGGTCGAAAAATATTACCATTGGCCAACGACACGTGTTTCTTGCGACATTGTAGTTTACACATAACTGATCGACACAATCTACACCAATTTTAGTTTTGTTATATCGGGTGACGATATCAGGTTTTTTGGAATCCCTTGTTTTTGGATCAATGGCATTATCGTGGTGCATTGAAGATATATATATACAATAGCACTAAAGGCCTTAGAGGCCCATGGCTTAAAAAGTTTGTTCTTTCTTCATTTTCGCTTTTCTTTATGTACTGAGATCTTCTCTGGCTCGATATGTGATTTTTCTCCATTCCTTCTTGTTATTCATTTTTCTTTTCTGGCCTTGTAGTCCAATTTCTTCCATATCTTTTTCTACCTCCTGATTCCATCTATTTTTTGGTCTTCCTTTTCTCTTTTTTAAAGTTATAGTGTAGTTCATTACCCTTTTTGAAGTCCTCGTGTTCGGCATCCTTTCTAGGTGACCTCGCCATCTTAGTCTCTGTGCCTTTATGACTCCTATTATGTTAGGTTGATTATATAATTTCTTTAACTCATCATTTGATCTTCTTATCCATAAACCGTCCCTTATTATTCCTCCATATATCTTCCTCAGGATTTTCCTTTCCCATATCTCCAGTAAATTCTGTTCATTTTTTGTCATTGTCCATGTCTCACTGCAGTACGTTACTATTGGTTGTATAGTTGTTTTGTATAACTGTATTTTTGCCTTTCTTGATAAAAACTTGCTTTTCAACATTCCACTAAGAGCATGTACACTTCTATTGCCTGCCATTATTCTAGCTTGTATTTCTTCTTTAATGTTAGGTTTGCGTGATATTATTGTACCTAGGTATGTAAATCTTTCTACCATTTCGAATTCGTATGATAATCTTTCTTCTACTTCTACTTTAAACTTTTGTCCATCCCTGAACTGATCATCTGTCCACTGCATACATTTTGTTTTAGTTTCATTTATGTAAAGTCCCATTTTCTTTGCTGCTTTTACTATTCTCTGTACTATCTCCTGTAGCTCTTTTTTTCCTCTTGCCAGCAACACTATATCATCCGCAAATGCCAAAACTTGGTGTCTTTTATGATATAGGAGTCCTTCTCTATTGATTTTCGCTTCTCGCATTATTCTTTCTAGGCATAAATTGAAGAGTAATGATGACAAAGGATCCTTAATCCTTCGTTTACTATAAATTTGTCCGATACATGATTGTTTACTTTGACTCTGTTTTCTGTATTCTCTAAAGTAAGATGTATCATGTTACGCAACTTTCTGCTAACTCCCAGTTCCTCAAGGGTCTCTTTTAATTCCTTCCTTTTTATTCTATCGTATGCTTGCTGGAAGTCGATGAATAGCGCTATCGTTGGTAAGTTGTGTTCATAGCTTTCTGCTTGTAATTCTCTGATTATGAATACTTGGTCCGTTGTGCTTCTCCCTCGTCTAAATCCGCACTGGTATTCGCCTATTATATTTTCAACTTCTTTTTCTAGCTTATCTTTTATGGATTTTGATAGGATTTTATATACGGTATTTAGTAACGCTACTCCTCTGTAATTACTGCATTCTGTTTTGTCTCCTTTTTTGTGTAATGGGCAAATAATGGCTTCCTTCCAATCTTCGGGTATTCGTTCTTTTATCCATATCTCCTTTATGATCTTGTATATCCAATTATTTAGCAGTTTTCCACCATATTTCATCATCTCTGCTGTTATGTTATCGCTTCCAGGGGATTTGTTGTTTTTCAGATTTTTTGTGATTTCCTCGATTTGTTCTTTGCTGGGTGAATTATCTTCTATGTCTTCTAAGTGTTCGATTCTTGCTTCTGTTTCCACGCATTCTCTTTGGTTTGACTTATTATTGCCATTTAGTAATTCATCAAAATACTCTTTCCATCTTTCGGCAATTTCTGTTTCCCCGCTTATATTATCTCCTGCTTTGTTTTTGACGAATATGGGTTTTTGTTGGAAACCTTTTTTTTCATTTCTAGCACCTTGATATAGGTTTTTTATTTTTTTATTTCTGTAATTCTCTTCTATTTCTTTTAGCTTATTTTCTATGTGTTTTCTCTTCTTTTCTCTCAGCACTCTCTTTACTTTTTGTCTTTGCTCCCTATATCTATTCTTTGTCTCTGTTGTTTCTTTCGTGATCATTTCAATCCTTAATGATTTTCTTATTTCTATTTCTTTTTGGCACTCTATGTCGAACCAGTCTTTCCTCTTTTTATTCTCTTGTTTGTTACATTCTTTTGCTGCTTTGTTCATTATTTGCTTTATGTTTTCCCATTTGTTCTCAGTTTGCTCTTCTATTTGTATCTTTTTTAGTTCTCTTTCCATTGTTTCCTCGTATATTTCTTGCTCTTTCTTTGTTGCTAATCGAATTGGGTTATGTATACATTTCTTTTTTTTCATTTTGTTTTTGTTTTCTGGTATCAGTTGCTTAATTTTGATGCCCACCATGTAATGATCTGAGTCGGCGTCTGGTCCTCTGTATGTTCTTATCTTCTTTATACATTGCTGTTCTTCTTTTTCGATTAGCACGTGGTCTATTTGGTTTTTAGTCTTTCTATCTGGCGATATCCAAGTTTCCTTGTGTATTTCTTTTCGTTCGAAATATGTGCTCATTATGATCATATTTTTTTCTCTTGCGAAATCTATCAGGAATTGTCCGTTCTCATTAGTTTCATTGTGTTTACTATATTTTCCTATTGTCGGTCTAAATACTTCTTCCTTCCCTATTTTGGCATTTGCGTCGCCTAGAATAATTTTCATATCGTATCTGGGTATATTTTCGATTGTTCTGTTTAATTCATTGTAGAAACATTCTTTGACATCATTGTCTTTTTCTTCTGAAGGCGCGTGAATATTTATGAGGGTGATTTTTTGGTATTTTCCCTTAAACCTGATACTACATATGCGGTCTGACACTGGTTTAAACTCCACTAGTGCTTCTTTTAGCTCTTTTCTTATCATAAAACCTGTGCCTAACGTTCGATTCTTTCCACCGCTGTTAAAAAACATTGTATCTTCTATTTCTAATATATCATTTCCCAGTTGTTTCGTCTCCTGTAAAGCTACTATGTCAAAATGGAACTTTTCGATTTCTCTCGCTAAGTGTTTAAGTTTGCCTTCTCCATATGTGCCTCTTACATTCCATGTTCCCAAAAGTAAGTGTTCTTTTCGTAATGTTTTCTTGTGTTTTGGTCCCGTTATCATTTTTTTCCTCTTTTTTCCTTTTTTCGTATTATCGCTAACCTTGTTCTGTGCTTGTTTCGTCAACTTTATTCCAGTAGTACATTTAGTTGCTAGTTTTTTGATGTTTTTTTACATATTGCGCCTTCTTTGTCATTCCACTTCCATTCGCTGTTATTTACCCATATTTTTTTTACTCCAATCTTGACTTCATTTCCTTTATTTCTTTCTTCTTGAGCAATGTTTCTAATTGTTTTCTGTATTTCTCGTTCTTTTGTGGTTGCATCTTCGTTGATATATATTTTGTACTCTTTAATTTCTTTTAACTTGTGCTTTTTTTCCATTATTTTTCTTTTTTCTTCCTGGTTTTCCAATTCAATTAGGCATGTTTTTTCGCCTAACTTGTGAGCATTCCTTATTTTAACCTCTACTCCTATATGTTGTTTGATGAAATTATTGATTGTTCCTTTTAACCCTGCTTGCTCATATGTGTCTATCTTTAGGCCGTACATAACTATGTTATTTATTCGTCGGTGTTTTTCCATAACTTCCATGTTTTTTGTTATTTCTCTGAGTTCTTCCTTGATCTCTATATTTTCTTGTTTTAGTTCTGAATTTTCTTTTCTCAGCTCTCTGTTTTCCATTATGAGCTTTTCTATCGTTTCCTTGCATTCTTGTTGATTTCTTTTTATTTCCTTAATATCATCGGTGAGGTGGCTCACCATTATTAGTAATTGATCAATTTTTGTTGCCTCATTTTTTTTCTCTGGAGTTTTTGTTGGTGTTCTCGAAAACTTCTTGCTCTTTCTGAAAATGTTATCTTCTTCCTCGCTGTCTTTATATCTGTCCTTCCTTTTTGCCCCTCCTTCTGAAAGTGTATCATCACTGTCTAAATTTTTCATATATTTTTCCATTTTCCGGCGCCAAACACTGTCTTCCACCTCAACAGTTCAGAGAAGACAGCGTTTACCGTATTTATTTTATGTTTATTAACCGTTGTTATTTTTCTGTGTCTACCCCGAAAGTCTACTCACAACGGCAACGTCGCAATTTCAAAGGTCAGAGTTTCGTTTCTATGTTTTGATGTTAATTAGGCTTATCAATTACAGCGATCTTACTTTTTATAGGGCCTTGGTGTTTTCGGATGTAATTTCACCGATTTTAAAGTTTTTTTCTTAGCACTCTCCTTCACTTAATGTCTTATATTGTTCACTGGATATTTTCAATAATTTATTTCCCGTTACAACTCTCAGAAATTGAGTTTATTGCAGACGACAAATAAAATATTTGTTTACGTTTTGGTTACCGTGTTGCCAATCGCATTGAAGATATGTACATGCAAAATAACAGACTTGTTTCTTTTGGGACAATAAGACACCAACGTCATATCCTCCTGATAACCAAAGATAGAGGTTTTCTCTTCTCTTTTTTTTTTATTAGGCAAGAACTCAGCGGGGATCTCGCGGAAATAAGTTAATTTTTTTTTTTTTTTTTTTTTTCGATGTAGCAATTTTCTGGTCAATGGAATACTGGTGAACCAATTATCGCCTGTAATATTACGATGAGTTCCCTCTATTGGCTGCACCAATCGTAGTACAATATCTTCAGCAGTATTGCTAACCTTATACGGGCCATCAGGTTGAGTTCCGACATATGTTTCGAGATTGAAAGTGTAAAAGGTTTTTGTATCAACCAGCGCAAACATCTTTATCCCATACTTCGCTGGTTTATTGGGTATATATTGCTTGAATGAGCAACGTCCTCTAAGAGCCAATAATTGCTCGTCAACAGTCAGATACGCACTAGGGATGAAATTATTTTGAAAATTAGCCAAGAAAATTTCGGAAACATTTCTAATGGGTGCTAATTTGTCTAATTGCCTTTTTTCTGTTCGTGTATTGATATCATCAAATCTTAAACAACGGAGTAGAAATCTAAACCGTTTTTCGCTCATAGCGAGGTAACATGATTCGACTCCATTGCCTTTGAAATTATCCCATACTTTGCGAGCGTTTTTTCTTGAACTTCTCAGTGTTCCTATTAAAAACAAAATTCCTATCAAAGCTCTTATCTCCGTTTCATCAGTTAATCTAGCATCCCGTTCCCTACAAAATCGCTCTTTTATGTTCTGAATATATATATTCGTTGAACAAACTATTATTCGAATGATTGCGTCAGACAAAAAAAGTTTAAGACAGTCAATTGTAAGCATTGCATTAAGGGCATCACGTTTTGGTCCGGGTAAGTATGTTAGAAGAATATGAGAACGCGTTCGCACTTGTACATTACCACAATCCTTTCTCCACTTTGTCGTCATATCCTTACCTTTGTAAAACTTGCCATCACCAATTTGTTTATCGTCGCTTTGTGATTCATCTTCATCTGATGTGAGTTCTAGTTCTGAGTCAGTCTCATGATCACTTCTTTCCACTATATTTTCATTTTCTTCTTCTTCATCTTGCTCATTTTCATCTACTGGGCTCTCGTCTCCACTTGATTCCTCTTCAAACCATCTTAACCATACAGCTGGGTCTGTACTACTCTGTGTACGCCTTTTCTTAGAGTCAGACATATTACTCTGAAACAAAGAAGAAAAATATTATAAAATTATGTATCAAAATAATGCATACATTTGTGCAAAAACACAAAATTGAATATTTGACAAATATGAATACATTTCTGAGAAGTACAATTCAAGAAAAAACAACACTTACCTAATTTATGACAAGTTTATTATATAAAAACACTACGTAGGTATAAAAACCGTTTTACTCGAAAAATAATTTCACACTGTTAGGCGCGTGGTCTACAATCGTAGACCAATCGTGTTTACACGTGTTTAAAAATTAGTTCAGACATACTAAACTTATAGATTACGGTGTTATTAATAGCTACTGAACGGCACAGCCTCATAGTATATCCCAACTCAAGACAATCGTCGTTCAAACAGATGTGGTCTACAGTCGTAGACCACGCGCCTAACGTAGGGTTAAACGTATTCCTATAAATATTAAGGAGTAACTGGAAACGTTTCGGGAACTCAAATTCTTATTTCCTTACCAGGATATTCCTATAACCGGTATTCTAGTAAACAGGTTCGACTGTATATTACTTACATGTTCATATATTTCAGGTTCCGATATAAAACTTGTGTTATTTGCTACTCCAACATGAATTAAAATTATAATTAACATTCCGAATACGCGACCACCATTCATGTTTATTAAGTTTTTAAAATCTGTAGTATTAGGTATTGTGGATCTTAATTTCCAGGTGTGGAACAACGACAATCTTGAAATTGCATATTTGATACCTGCAATAATAAAAATACTTATTTTTATTTATTATGATTTTAACAGTATTTAAACCTTATATCTGTGATTGCTACAAGAAGTGCCTAAGTCAGTTTTTCGCACTTTTGACATTTTTGGGCTAAGTGTCTTAAAAAACCACAACGGTTTCAGTGCAAGACATACCTAAGTCTATCTAACCTTAAATCACATTTTCATAAAATCAAGAAACACCTATCTCTCAAAGTCTCGTTTAAAATTAGTACTAGAAATACCTATGTAGACATAGGTTTTCTGGTTAAACTGAAAATTTGTACAAGAAATGTATAAGTCGACTTGGCATTATTGAGATTTAAATTTTTAATGTCAGAACTGCCTATGTCGTCACCTAACAGTCACTTCTTGTTTAAATGTATGACCGACAACATCGCAACGTTTTAAGGGTTACTTTATATTTGAGATTTGTGTAGTCTCTATGTCAAATTTAAAGATAATAAAGTGCTCGATGTGATTTTAGTTTTTCCATTCATTTAAAGTTATTTTTGTGACTAAATTAAGTTCGGTATAAAACATTGAAATAGACAAGAAATGTATAACATGTATTAAAGGGGAAAAACTTTAGAGCAAATGTGTATAAAGAATTCTGATAATGTTAAGTTGATATCATCTACTTACCATTCATCTACCTCAACTGGATTACATTCACCATCATTAGATACTAAAACAGACGAAGATTATGAGGACGCTGACTTGCACAATAATTTTTATTTGTCTGATAGTTCATATGTTTATGAACCATCCCATGAGTCGTCATTTGGTGATGAGTTAGTTGAGAATCCTTCCAATTCTCGCATAAAAAAGGCAAAGGAAGAAATGCATTGACAAAAGAACAGAAAACAAGAAAGAGAAAAAGAAATCCAATTGGTTGGCAGCGTAATAAGTGCCGGGATGCAAGAAACAAGGAAAACCCCTATTTTTCAACGTCAAATAAGTTTGTTCCTGGAAAATTTTTAAAACCTGCTTGCTCATGTAAACCGAAACTTTATGCACTGGACGTAAATTCTCAAAATGTTTATTGCTCAGAATTTCAATAAAGTTGAATGACTTTGACACAATCGACAGCTAAGCAAAAGACAGTTTACAATTTTTTAGTTTCTAAATAATGAGGGACAAAAAGTTTGCCGTTCTATGTATTTAAATACTCTCGACCAACCAAAGCTTTTCCCTAAACCAGAAAAAATAAAAGTATTATCTAAGAAGAAAAGAGACTATACAAGTGGTATCTGCCCTGAAGACCAAAGAGGAAGGAATGGATGCCAACAAAAAGTCATTGACGAAGCAGTTACGGCAATAGAAGACCATTTTTCTTCTTATGTTAGCCATTATTGAGCCAAAAGTAAATAAAGTAAGCCAAAGATCATTGTAGTTCCCATAATGTAACACCTGAACAAGTCATTTTATAGAAAAATATTTGCCAAAAAATTTAACCTGTCATTTCACCCTCATTCTAATAATATTTGTGCAAAGTGCGATCGGTATAATTCATTAATTGATACAACTTCTGATTTGCAAGAACAAGCAGTTCAAAAAGAAAATTATAGTCAGCATCTTGCCATGGCAGATCAAGCATACAAGGAGAAAAAAAAATGATAAATTCTGAAGCTGTAATTCTGAAAGTGTTGCATTTTTGTCATTTGATTTAGAAAAATGCTTAGCTAGACCCATGCTTTAAAACAATATTTCATTTTATAAAAGATCATTATGGACTTTAAACCTCACTATCTACAGTTGCATAGATAAAAATAAACATGCCGTTTGTTACGTTTGGAACGAATCAATAGGCACTAGAGGAGCACAAGAAATAGCATCCTGTTTGAGACAATATATATTTTTCTCACTGGAAAATATTAACGAAATTAACATGTACAGTGACTGCTGTTCAGGACAAACAAGAAATATTTATGTTGCTGTTATATTGTCTCTTTTGATAGAAAATTTTAACAGAAATGGAACAGATCTTGTGATCAATCATAAATTTCTTGAACCGAGGCATACTAATCTAGAAGCGGATACGATCCATGCAGCTATTAAAAAATTCAAGAAATATACAACTGTCAAAATAGAAGTCCAGTCTCGTCTAGTCTAAGAACAGAGACTGGGCGAACTTAATTAGAATGGTTGCGAGACATCCTTCTATTGAAAATATAGAAATGAAACAAAGAGATTTCCTGAATTTCTCACAAATTTTAAAAAGTCACTACGTACAATGAAAATATTTCCTGGCTTCACATAAGATGGTTACAGTATCGCACAGATGCACTTTCAAAAGTTTCTTATAAAACTTCTTTTGATTCAGATTATTTTAAGGCAATGGATTTATCAAGCTACACATTCACCTCAACTGTCTGGGCTTGCATCAAGCAGTAGTCTATGCGAAATTACGCTAACCCCACTAACCAATCAGAGAATTCCACTATCAGATAAAAAAATTAAAGACCTCAAGGACTTAATGCCTTACATTTCTGTATCAAGCAGGTACTTTTATTAATGTATTTTTGCTAGACCAGCACCAGCCCAAGCTGTAGATGATGAATATTTACCTGACGAGCGCATATATGAAGATGATATATGTAAACACCAGGAATGTATTTGCCCCTCTTTATTTTTAAGTAGAATATGTATCACAGATAATTTGTATTAAATTGCCTATGTCAACACACAATTAATAATTTACCTAAAATTTTTATTTCAAGAAATGACTATGACATTCAAAAATATAAAAAAAAGAAGAATTTTTGTTAAATTTTTAGCTGCAACTTATAAACTAATTTATTATCTCAACAAAATCACATGGTCGGTGTCAAAGATATATTAAGTAAATTATTTGTACAACAACACAATTTTAAGGGAGACAAATTTGGCCTTATTGAAAAACATCAAATTTTGACTTATGCACTTCTTGTACCAAGCCACACATATATAAAAAAAGAAATCAAAAAACCTTAATGCCCTAAGCTGAAAATGCATGCTAAGAGAGAGGCAAAGTAGATTAAATATCCTATATAAGGATAGGAAATAAGTTGTTCAAATTTGAAATAAGTAAACATCTCTGTAAAATTTTAAAGTTTTATTTAAATTTTCAAGTCATACTAAGATAATTTTTCGTAGTCGAAAATGAAAAATTTTATCAAGTATTTTTTTATTACAAAAACTAGAGAACTATTACACGACTGGATAAAAAAATACGTATAGTAAAACGGTTTTCATAGCGTAATATACCTTCTCGTTCATAATCGTCACTCCTTTCTATCTTGGTACTCTTCTTTCCTAAGATTTGTTTCAGACATTGCCTTCGTGGTGCCCTTCATCCATGTTGTAGCTACTCTTCCTCGTTTCCGTTTCTCTGTCCAGTGCGATATTCTTTGGGGATTCTGCTTTCTTTCATTCGCCTGATATATCGGAACTATAATACAAGTTTTTCTATGAATTCTATTATATTCCTCCGTATTCCGACTTGTCTCCTAATAGCCCAGTCGTCAGAAATTTGATCTTTAAAAACGACATGAACTAGTTGAATTTGGCTAGGAATGTCAATTTTAAACCCCCAAAAATACTAAAAACAAGTTTTTCACTCTTACCCCCGGACTACTTCCTAAAACCCCCACGTGGGGAGTGGGATGCTTAAAACCATCGATTTACCAAGAATTTGTACGCCGTAGACAAAAAAATTCAAACAAGAAATGTAGCTAAGATAATTTTAAACGAAAATGTTAATTAGCACTTTTTCTGTAGAATTAATTAAATTAATTCTGTTAATTAAATAAACATTGTGCGATTTTTGCCATGTTTTATTTCTCAATTTAATTTTAGAGGTAGCGTTTCTCCTGAGTTTTAGTTTTCTCTAGGACTTCCCATAACTTCACTTAATAAATTAATTTGATTTATTAATATTAAGGCTAAATGTATTCTAATCTATTAATCCCAGAACTGATTTGTAAAATTACTATAAAGAGAACCAGCAACTCCCATTTGTTAGACTGTTAATTCAATTCTTAAACTTGGTATGATCACGCATTATAAGAACTCAACAAGTATACTCACCTTTTTCCTTCTCATAGCTTTTTTCCTTATATGTGGCAAGTATTAACAAAATATTGTACAAAACCACCACAATCCTAAAAATATACATAAATGCAGGTACAGAAAAAAAAAATGATTTAACATTTTACAAAATAGTAATTTACGTAACAAGTTCCAAAAGTGATATTTTACGAGACGAGTAGGAAGTTTCCAGGGCGAACCGTAGGAGAGTCCTGGAATCCTTCGAGTCTCGTAAAATTACTTTTGGATCATGTTACGTACAATATTTTTTCTGCAGCCGTTTTGTATGTTAAAAAGAATATATGGATAAACTTTACTTATCAACTTTTATTAAACACTTTAAAGTTACTCTCGTAAATTCAACATTAGAAAAATCTACTTATGAATATTAATAACACAATTATAACAATTATTTACATTGATATCGTTAGGAATATAAACAAAAGTGGCAATATTGAAATTAGTGTTAGACGTGTCAGTACTTTTACTATTTTTTAAAATATTAACTTGGTTGCGACCATCCTTTTAAAGCCATGGTGTCTTTTCAAGTTGGTTATAGTACCACCATATAGCAGAAAAACTGAAATACAACTTAGAGAAATGGAACCTAGAAGCAAGCAAATACAACCTAAACGTAAACAAAGAGAAGACTCAAATAATGAAAATATCAAGGAAACAAGGGACGGAAGATCAAATAGAAGTAATGATAGACCAACAAAAAATAATACAGACAAATTCATACAAATACTTAGGAACAGTAATCAACAACAAAGGAGACATCGAGGATGACCTTAACAACAGAATGGAAAACACAGGAAAACTATTCCAAGCACTAAATAGAGGATTCCTTAATAACAAAGAAATATCAACAAAGACCAAGATGACAATATACAAAACAATATATAGACCTACAGTGACATATGGAGCAGAAAATTGGATATTAAACAAAAGACATCAGAGCAGAATTCAGGCAGCAGAGATGAAATACCTCAGAAGAACGATAGGAGTAAAACGAACTGATAGAATCAGAAATGAAGAAATAAGAGAAAGACTCAAAATCAAACCGATACTCGAGACAATCAAAGAGAAAAAATTGGCATGGTTCGGACATCTAACCCGGATGGACAATAATAGACAAGTTAAAAGAGTGTGGGACGCCAAACCAATAGGGAAGAACAGAAGAGGAAGACCCATTAAAGAATGGAACAGTGACATCTCGCAGATACTACAGAGTAAGGGTAAGACTTGGCAGGAAGCAACACAGATGGCATCCAATAGGAAGGAATGGAGACAGTTCGTTAAGAGCTAGGACACCTCAGAAGACCGTCAAATAGTGTAATGTAATGAATTGTATTTTAAACGGCCCAACACCGAAAGGTACAAATGGGTCTACTGATTAAGTAAGTATAGTACCACCACTATCAGCCAGTAAAGTGGCTGAGCTCCTTCGTAGACAGTGCCCGGTGTATTCTTTGGGATGCGGTAATTTAAGAAATTCAGCAATAGTGAAGGCGATTTTTCCAAAAGTGTGAATACCAATAGGTTGTATAGTAAACCTTCCATTTTTATAATATACAAATAATCTACGATGCGGTGTTTTTGCTTGACGTAACGACAAATATTTTGTATATAAAGAAATGTTATTTTCTCTAATAACCACAAAGGCTCTTTCCATGTTCGTTTTAGA
Source organism: Diabrotica undecimpunctata (assembly GCF_040954645.1). Lineage (NCBI taxonomy): Eukaryota > Metazoa > Arthropoda > Insecta > Coleoptera > Chrysomelidae > Diabrotica > Diabrotica undecimpunctata. The sequence goes on from NC_092807.1 coordinate 53,364,279, forward strand.
ATTAGAAATTTTAATCACTAACATGGTTATCCTATCTTCTCTATATCATCTAAACTCATTTTGCAAAGTTCCTCACGACGACAAGCGCCTGCCAAACCAATTATTAATGCAACCTAAAATTTACAAAAAAAAATAATAATAAAAAATGAGAAATTAGATTTAATTATATAATCTCTGTCATTCAGTAGATCTTTTCTTCAGCTTTTGATAAAAATTTATCGATTTCTTCTTTATTCAATACTTTCGAATTTTTTGGTCTTGTAGCCGATAGATTTTCTTTTAAGGAAAGCAATAACTTTGGGATAGCGGCTTATATCTATATTTAATTTTTAATGTTAAGTATGGACTTAAGCATCGAGTAATTGCTCCAAAGGCTTGATGGCTTCACGATATTAGATTTTTCCTTTAAATATGGAAGAATGACTTCTTCATTTATAGTATGTACATTTTTATCATTGCTTAGTTTTTGAAATAAATCGTAGACCAATTCATACCTCTTTCTTGACTTTACCGGCAATAATTCATAAATAGAGGCTTTAGCAGTTTCCCTTATCTCATCTGGAAAAATTTCGGCTTCACTTTCACTGTTGATTTTCATTCTTTCATCTCTTTCATTTTAATTGAAAAACAAAAAACTGAGCGAAAACACACGAATCTTAGGTAAATGACAAGCGTTGTCATAATAAAATACAAAGTTAATGTTATTGTCAAAGCCGTTACCTAGCTACCCAAAATCGTCCCGAAAGTAAAAAAATTAGTCCCGAAAGTAGCTACTTTCGGTACGAGTTGTGTAAAATGGAACTTTTGATTTATTAAATCATATCATACCGAAAGTTTTATTTTTGGGGACGGCTACAGAAAAATATTTTTTACAAGATCAAGTATATGCTTAATGTAATACATATAACTATAGAAAAGGTCACACTGAGAGTGCAGTACGGGTAAGATACGGCAATGCTTTTCTTATGGAGAATAAACGCGCCGTGTTGTCGGTTTTCTCCAGCTGTTGATTGCTCATTGTCTCACAGGACCGGCTTGGATAAAATGTATCTGCCGGCAGTACGAGTAAAATATTTTATATCATGTATACGTATACAGTAGAATAAAAAGGTATTGATGAGTTATTGACAACGAAAACTATGAATTTTGCATATAAAACGTCAACATGAGACATACAATTGAATCATATTCATAAGAGTAACATTTGAACACCTCTTTACAAGAACAACATACAATAACTGTAGTTTTAATGTTTTACATAAAATAGAAAAAACCTACATAATTTTTAGGAAAGAATTTGGAAACTTGGAAATGATAATATTTATAGATATTATATATAATATTCAAATTTCCAATTCTTTCATAGAAATTAGATTTTTTCTATTGTATGTAAAATATTAAAAATACAGTTATGTTGTTTCTATAAATAGGTCTTCATTTCTTTTGTAAAACTTCTGCTACAAATTACCATCATTAACATAATCACCTAAATATGGCCATAAACTTGTTTGTCATAATTAGTATTTGATAAACTCCAAGCTTTCCCTATTTCACCCCCTACCCATCCTTAGGGTGAAAGTGCTTTTAGAAAACGAAACTACACTTCAAAATTTAGTCCGAGTTTCAACAGAGAGCATGGAGTCCCATAAGTTTAAATCCGGTGAATTATTTAACGGTTGCGCTAAACTCGTAGTGTTAAATGTGTTGTGTTTTTTACAAAATACGGAACAACTTAATGTAAGTGCTGCTGTAAGACGTACTTCGTTGATAACTGGTGTTAGCGAAAGAAGCATTTACAATTTCAAAAAAGAAAAAGAACAGAGTGGAACGTTGAAATCGACAAAAAAAACGTAAAAAACGAGTGTGTCAATCAAATTCTAGAATATTCACATATGACGAGGGTGTAAGAAGTATTCTACGGAGAATTGTTCATTGTGAATTTTTCATGAAAAATTTGCCGCCATTCTTAAAGCATATACATAACTTCATACAAGGTAATGAGAATATACAGCCGTTGTCTCTTTCTACTTTATACAAACTTCTGAAAGATATTGGATTTGTTTATAAGAAACGTGACCGAAGAAGCATCATGGTGGAGCGAGAGGATATCATTCATTGGCGCCATAATTACTTGAGAACTATACGACGTGTGCGAAAAGACCATTGCAATATCATATATTTGGACGAATCGTGGGTTAATGTTGGCCAATCTATAAATTACGAATGGTGCGATACTACGATACAAAACAGTCGTGATGCTTTTCTCAAAGGTTTAAGTACTGGCTTAAAAGCACCTACTAAATGAGGTCCACGATATGTTTTATTGCATGCAGGTTTTTCAGGAGGTTTCCTTCCTAGCACACAGCGTGTTTTTCTGGCAAAGAAAAATGATGGCGACTATCACGATGAAATGGATGCCGTATATTTTGAGTCGTGGTTTAAGGAGACATTAATATCAAATTTACCAAATAATGGTCGCAGGAATGTCATTGTAATGGACAATGCATCGTACCACTCCCGTAAAGAGAGATTCCCTAACAATTCCTGGAATAAAGCTGCAATCAAGGAATGGCTAGTGGAAAAAGACATTTTTTTCGAGGAGTGTTATTTGAAATCCGAGCTATTAGAAGCAGCGCGTGCTTTTAAAGATCAATACGATAAGTATCATCTTGATGAGTATGCTTCACAACATAATGTTTATATTTTAAGGCTTCCTCCATATCACTGCGAATTGAATCCTATAGAAATGGTGTGGAACCAAGTTAAGCGAAATGTAATTTAAAATATATTTGTTAGTTTAAATATATAAATATAATATAATATTAAATAATTTACACTATAAACCTTATACCTGCTCATCTGGTCAAGTGTGGGCAAAGAAAACCATTATGCCATATGGAATAACACAAGGTTTCGCTGAAAACTACCAGGTTGCTATGTCAAGGAACTAGGTAAACTTATGTTGTGTGTAAAAAATGCGAGACTGCATTATGTTTTAACAAGGACAAAAACTGCACTTCAGATTTCCACAAAAAAAAAATTCATACTAGGTGTTAAAATTTCGCAGTGATTCAAGTGCGCAACTTCTTTTTTTAATAACATCACCGGGATTAAAAAATGTGCAAAGCTTTTTCGATATTCCCGTTCCTGATAATTTTTCACATATTTACAAAAGAAAAAGTTTTTCTTGGATATTGGGCTGGGTGCACGGAAATCGAGTTACCGGAGGTTCCACCCGGTATATTTATAGCTATCAAGAAATGTAATTTAAAATACATTTGTTAGTTTAATAAAGTATACAGTTTTATAATAAAATTCTCGCTAAAAACTTAAGGTCTTTTTATTCAAATTCATGCCTCTTATTTGGCTACTTGAAGGCAATTATTTTATCAATATATTATTTTATAATAAATAACAGAGCCCGGCGTAGAGATCTGGGTACGGTTCTGTGACTACCACTTGGACCTGTTTGTATCGCCAAGCACAAGGCGTGAAATCCGGCAATTGTGCATTCCTATATTAGCCGTACTGCACTCTCGGTGTGACATTTTCTATAGTATTAAAAAACCCCCACAGACATCATTGTGTCGATAGACAAATAGCTGGTAAATTGTAACACGATGCGTTATTTGCTGGTAGAACAATGTTTTTAAATCTTAAAATACGCATTTAGAAAATTTATAAAATGTCATGGAGCTTTTGTAAAAATTATTTAATAAAATTACACTGAATTAAAGAAATTACCGCACCATCTACAAAAACAAAAAAAGCGATTCATTGGTGTTAAAAAACAAAGTTGCTATAAATTTGTTAATGTCGATAGAAGGTTAGTGTCATTTTTAAGCCGTGTTAACTATCGCTATTTGTTGCTAACATTTTGCTATTATTTTATTCCAAATGAAAAATTTGACTAATAAAGAGTGTGCTCAGATAGTTGTTTTGCACCAAAAAAGTTGGAGTTACAGACGTTTAGGTGAATGGTGAATTTACGATCATCATCCAGCCTTAAAAGTTTACTGCTGAACATAGGCCTCTTCCTCGTGTTTCCGACCCTGTCTATTTACCGAGTTTTTATTTTTTCTTCTCAAATCATCAGCTAATCGTGTAGCTGTTCGAACAACGCTTTTAGTCGATTTTGAAACTAGTGAGAGCACAGGAGGGAAAAGGAGCTGTTTACTGTATCTCTGTTTCTTGTTTATAGATTCCGACGTTTCTTTTTTTAGTTTGTATATACTTTTTGCGTATGTGAGAAAAATACAACGAACGTTTTATTAAAGTGACGATTCTCCTAAGACGAACACAAATAACAATTCTGGGGTTATATGCCGTAAATGATGACTACTCAGTGCAACAGTGCAAGAAAAGGAAGCTTTTGAAGAAGACTTTAGAAAAATCCTGAACGAAATTCCTAACAGCCATGAGATTATATGCGGAGGAGACCTTAATGCCAGAGTAGGAAAAAAGTACAAAGTAAAGTGGTAGGCATGCATGGAGAAAAAAGTGTTAACAACAACGGAGAAAGACTCATAAACATATGCCAACAATATGAGTTAAAGATTTTGAATGGTTTTTTGCCCACAAGAACATACATAAATACACCTAGTATCAGCACACAAGAGGTCTAAAATCGATAATCAATTATTTCATAACAAGACAACAAACTAAGTTAAGAGTACGGCTCGGAACACTGCCTGATAATAGGATTAATATATACACCATTCGTAGACAGGAACCACACAGATATCAACAAAGACCACAGAGAACAAATAGAAAGAACTACGTACACCTTAGACAATCTAGATAACGAGAGCTCACAGTTACTTTACTCCTGGAGACTAACACAAAAAATTACAGGAATCACACAGATCAACGACGGATGAATACGAACATATAAAAAACTGCATGAAAGACGCAGCGCTAGAAGCCTTAGGGCCACAGGTGCGGAGAGTAGATAAACCATATTGGTGGGATAAAGAAGTGGAAGACAAGATAAAAAGAAAGAAGGAAGTATATCTAAAGTTATTACAACAGGGAGACGAACATACAAAACAACAGTATAAAAACTTGAATAAAGAAGTCAAACGAAAAGTGGTTAAAAAGAAAAATAGTGCATGGGAACAAAAATGTCAATACCTAGATAACCATATAGGAGGGACAAAGAGCTCTGAAGCCTGGAGAACTATAAAAACGATGAGAACAATGACAAAAAACCAAGTCATAATAAATAGAATACCAGAGAAGACATGGGTAGAGCATTTTGAGAACTTATTAACAGAGAGAAGAGAAAGGTTTAAACAGACAAATGAACAAGTGGAAGTAGAAGAAAGAATCTAAATATCAATAGAATAAGTGAAATAAGCAGTTAAAGGAATGAAATTAAAAAAAATTTCAGGCCTAGGCTGAGTACATCCAGAGTTGATTAGGTATGGATCATCAAAACTGTTTGAAATGATCCGAAAATTATTCGTAAGATTCTTAAACGGAGAAGAAGTTCCAGAAGAATGGAGACAATCGTATATCTCTCCAATACACAAGAAAGGCACAAAGACGGATCCTAAAAACTATAGAGAGATCGCAGTGATTGCTACTATAGGCCGACTATACTCAAAAGTACTACAAACCTGATAGAAAATGATATTAAAGACAAACAACCCGAAGAACAAGTGGGATATAGGGCCGGACGCTCCACTATGGATAATATTTTCACATTAAAAATTGCAATGCAAAAACGAATGTAGAGAAATAGAGAAACTCATATAGCTTTAATAGATTTGGAAAAAGCATATGACAGTATACCGATCTCCCATCTATGGATAGAAATGGGTAACTTGAAAATAAACCCAATTATTATTAACGCCACTCAAAAATATTACGAACAAAACTTTGCAATAATTAAAATGGGACAAGAAATCACCTTTCCTTTTCAAACAACAAAGGGAATAAGACAAGGCTGCTGTCTGTCACCCACCTTATTTAAAATCTATTTGGACAGATCCTTAGTGAAATGGGTAAAAAAAATGTAGAAACATGGGAATAACGGTGGAAGAAAACAAGCTATATACATTTTTCTTTGCGGATGATCAGGTAGTAATTGCCGAAGACAGCTACGATCTTAGCTATATGGTAAGAAAACTGCAAGAAGAATATGAAGTGGCAGGTCTAAATATGAATATGACAAAATGTGAATATCTCTCAGTTGGAATAGATGAAATATGTGATCTAGTCTTGGAAGACGACAAAATCAAAGACGTGCAATCCTGCAAATATTTGGAGGTCATTTTCAACAAGAAGGGAAATAGCGCAGATGAAATCAGGGAAAGAATATACAAGGGCAGAGCAGCGACCCGTGCCTTAAACTCTCTTCTCTGGCAGAAAACAATTCGACGAGAAACCAAAAAACACATTTACGGTAGTATAGTCCAAAGTATTACACTTTACGGTTCGGAAGTATGGGACGTCACCACAGCTAATAGGAACAAACTTATGACGACAAAAATGGATTATCTGAGACGAACCTGCGGTAGATCGAAACTGGAGAGAATTAGAAAAGAACAAATAAAAAACGAAATGAAAATGAAGAGAAATATCAATGATGATATAGAAAGAAAACAATTAATCTGGTTCGGACATGTTAAAAGAATGCCAGAGTACAGATGGCCTAGAAGAGTACTGGAATGGATCCCTCCTGAAAGAAGAAAGAGAGACGACCACGGAGAAGTTGGCGCAACGATATTGATGAAGCAATGGCGACAAGAGACTTAGAAGAGGCAACTGCATATATGACAGAAAAAGATGGAAATTGGGGGCGGAGAAGCGGCGACAGCCGTAATAAATCCGTTATTATATATATATATATATATATATATATATATATATATATATATATATATATATATATATATATATACTTTTTGCGGAGATTACGAATATGTATCATTTAAATAATTAGGTCCTTTTTTATTTTTTTTAGGAATATTTGAGGTAATTTTTATTGTATATATATTTATGATTATTACATACACTTCTTTATTAAACTTAATAAATATTTTATTTTTAATAGATTTTATAAAAAAAATTAATTATCCTATTCAATTATTCCTAAAAATATTATTGGTTTATGTAATGCTTGGAAAATAAATAATCCCAGATAAACTAGGTTTCATTCCTTGCTAAGCATGCTAGATGTGTGGCTTTTGTCGAAAAAGTTCGATTTAATATCCACGCGCTGAAACTTATTTTATTCGATATTATTATGATGCCAATATGTTGTGTTCAAAAGTTTTCCAAAAAATTTCCATGGTGACCTATGTATAACAATTATTTTTAATAATTTGAGAGTTATTTCAAGGCGAAATTGATTCTTATAATATTTATGTAAAACGCTTACTTTAAACGTAAAGGGCAAATAAACTACTAAAATAGACGAAAAACACAATTTTAGCGGTTTTCGAGGGCATTTTTTAACAGGTTGAACATCAGATGTAAAAAAAACAAAAAATTCAGGATGAAAGCTTAAGTCAATTCGTTTAAAAATGCTTAATTTTATGTTGATATCATGTTGCCAAAGTCAGTTTAAAATATTCATAAACAAATTGATATATCGTTGCATTTTGGAATATATAGACTTGATAAACGTCCAAAATTTAACGTTTGAAACACATTGTTTAAACATATTATACCACGGGTACTTAATATATATATATATATATATAGAAAAAGAATAAATAGTTCAAACAAAAATGAAATTTTTTATTTGTTAGAAATTGTTATAAATAAACAGCTTCCCGTGGTAAGCTTTGGGTTAATTTTTTACTGTGATGTTGTAGCATAATGTTTATTCTTTCGATTAAAATAAGATTCAGTTTACGGGTAAAAAATAAACAATGTATTTTAAACGTTAAAGTTTAGATGTTTGTCAAGTCTATATATCCCGAAACGCAACGGTATCTTAATTTGTTCATGAATATTTTAAACTGACTTATATACTATATCAAATCAAAATGGACTTGCGCATTTTGAACCTATTTTGTAAACTCGCCTCATAGTTTTGTTCTTTAAATTCGATGTATAACCTATTGAAAAATGGCCTCGAAAACGTTTAAGTTAGCATTTTTCGGCATTTTTAATTGTTTATTTGCATTTTAAGTTTAAAATAAATATTTTACGAAAAAATACAAGAATAACGTCTTGAAATAATTCAAATTATTAAAAGAAAGTAATTTTGAACATGAAAAATATATTTTTTTTTTATTTTTTCTTTAAAGTGTTAAATAAATAAATAAAAATAAATAAATAAATAGGTTGCCATGAAAATTTTTTCATTGAGATGACTTTTCCATTGAGAAAAATCTTAAATTTTTATTTGAGATTTTTTATTTTTAAAGAAATATTAGTAGATACTTTAAGGTAGAAAGAATTGAATAGTATAATTTGTTTTTTTTTTCATAAAATCTATTATAAATAAAATATTTACGAAGTTTATTGAAGAATTCTATATTAATCATAAATATTTATTTTTTACAATAAAAATTACCTCAAATATTCCAAAAAAAATAAAAACTATTGTTTTTATTGTATTTTATGTTTATATATTTATAAAAAATGTTTAAACAAATTAGATGGTTTATTTAAGAACCTAGTTATTTAAATAATACATATTTGTAATGTACACAAAAATTACATACGAATTAAAAAAAGAAACGTCGAAATCTATAAACAAGAAACAGAGATATAGTTAACCGCTTCTTCCCCCTCCTGCGCTCTCACTAGTTTCAAAGCCGACCAATTTTTGAGAACCAAAATTTTAAAGCTTTGTGAACGATTCCATTAAAAGGAATCTTTTTCGAATTTTTCACGTTAAAACCTTAAAGTATGTTCTTTCAAATGACCCTAATAAGGTCTCTTAATTGTTATAAACAAAGCTGCTATCAATTTATAAAGTCCTAGGTCAACTTTTTTTTTCTTTTAAATTTGTAAAATAAATCAGCCTGTCAAAATATGAAAAAATCAGTTTTTGCAGTCAATGGTTAAAAAGTTATTCTAATTCTTTATAAGCAAATAATTGACATGCTTTTGCCAAATTATTTTGCAATATTTAAAATTATTTTTCCTCAATAATAATAATAGAATAAGTCTTCTTCTTTTCGAATCTATCCGTATATTTAATATACCTATTTAATTTTCTGACTTTTATTGTTGCAGAAAACATTAATTTGGGATAAGCAAATTTAATAACTTTTTAACTCTTTGACCAATCGACTTAAAGTTTTTATCTTATTTAAGTACCGCATGACCAAATATTGTGTGTAATATAAAGGTTATAAGTTTATTTAAAAAAAGTTATTATTATTTTTAAAAAAACCGAAATTTTTGACTTATTTTGTAACTTTCTAAGAAAAAATAAGGATAGGAAAGTTTAGAAAACGCTATTTTAAAGGTTTTTATATGACTTATAAGTTTCTTTTCTTCTCAAATTTGTTAAAAACGCTTTAGTTTTTGCTGATAGATGAAAAAAGCGAAAATTTACCGTGTTTTGACCTTAATTTGTTAATAATTAATTAATTCAAATTCAAAAAATCGACTGCAGGAAACATATATGTTTTTGTTACAAAGGTCCATACTACTCAAAACAACTGTCGGTTGCCTTGCCGGACGAGTGACACAAACAGGGTAATTTTTTTGCTTATTTCCCTGGTATCAGATTACCTTGTTTCCGTGCAAATCCCGAGGCTGTGTTGGATTGTTTTTTGCATAATGATTTTTTCCTAGTGTCGGCTAGCAGGTCCGCCTCAACTTCTTATTTTCAAAGGACCAATGTTCCTGTTTGTTGATCAAAATCATTTCCATTTTCAATCTGGGGTCGTTATCAGTTCCATATTAGTATGGATCCTTAGTCCCATCCAGTCAGTGAAGATGCATACTTGAAGGCGAATCGTTATGTTTTAATATGGACTAAGGTTAAGACAACGGTTTACGCTATATCGTATTAGGAGATAAACTAAGGCTCGCGTAGACAGGAGTGTATCCCTAAAGCAAATCTGTCATCTATAGGGATCATAGATAAGTAGTTGACCGCTACCTATGTATATAAAACTTAAAGAAAAAAAAATCAATGGGTTAGAATGGTAAACAAAATGAGAGAGGTTATAGTACAAGTAGTAATACTATGAGTAGTTTAGTAGTTTAGTTTAGTAAACGTATTACTAGTCAAGACCTCCATGATCCTTTATTATTTAAAATATAAAATAATTATGTCGCTCTTGTAGTGATTACTTCCTATTTTATTTTAAACTATTCTGACTTGGCAACACCAAACTAAAGAAGACCAATAAGTCAAATGCATTTCTAAAATTGTCTTTTACTTTTTTGTACATCTATTTTATTCATTTAATTGTCAATAATCTCTTATTTCTATTATTTTTTTACGTACACCATTGGATCATATACTGGACATTATTTTACGATTTTATTTATTTTAAATTAGATAAGAATCAATACTTACAAACAAATAATATCAAAGGCATTTATTTCCATTTGTATTTTGTTGCAAGCCATATCTTCAACTTTGGCACTTAACTGAAATGACTTTATTTCTTGATTAACTAGATTAGACGATTAAGAGTAAAGTTCAAAGTCATCTTTTATAAACATTTTAGGGACACATAGAGTTCTATGTATAAATTGTCGGTCAAATTTAGTGGTATCTAAACTGAAGTTCTAAAAAAACATGTAATGGATATAATATACACTTATATGATGACTGCATATATACTAATTTTAATCCTAAGAAACTTAATATATTTTTGAGTAGCACTCAAATAAAATTTAAATAAAATCAAATTCCTCATAAAATTTATTGCGATTAGGTAAAACATATAAATTTGTGAAGATGGAAATGAAGAACTTACTACTATAAAAATTTTAAGAATAGGTTTTTATTAATTTTTTGTTCTTTGGAAACGTATTTGATGACCTGTAATATTTGTAAATATGGAACATTCCCGTTTCGAATCAATAACCTTCTACTATTGTACGCATCTTCTCAGATATCCACATATCCGATTCATCTACCAAAGCTGTGTCAAAAGGCTTTAATTTTTCTGTCACTTTCCATCCCAACTAAGAAAATTATTTTTTAAAATGTAAGAAGCTATTTATCATCTTCTTTCGAACCAAACCGAAGTTGTCATACTAGATGTCGCCAGAATTCTCCGTACTTCCAAACCCCCACCGTCAAAAAATATCAGTCTTTCAGAAAGGCGTGCCCTCAAAGAACTTTAAAACAACCCTGACATTGTTATCCTTCCGGTCAACAAAAGGTAATGCCACCGTTATTATCAACTCTACTCATTATTTCGACAAAATATTTGAATTTTTCAATTCCACGGAATACAAACGCGTCCTAAACAATCTCATCACCTATCTAGAAAAACGATAAATCAATCATAAATAAGTCTACTCTACCTCCAGACATCAAAAAATCTCCTATACCCAGAGAAAAATCAACTTGAATTCCAAGAGTATACGGCATGCCAAAAATACATAAGCCCAATGTCCCTCTAAGACCCATCGTCAGTGCATACAATTGCCTCACTCAAAAATTGGCAAAACATCTCGCCTTATCCTTACAACCATTAGCCGAACACTACTCGCCTCTCGCCTTTTATCAAAAATTTTTTGTGTGTGTTATTAGATCGGGATGTATGTAAGTACTACAAAGAATGCAGAACTCTAAATGCAAAACTCAGAACGCCTGACTGCTGTCTGTGTGCGCCTGGGATAAGGAAAGTGAAAAGAACGCATTGTCAGAAAAGATTGTTTTTTGGGTTATATTTACAGGTAGAGGAAGTTGCCTAAACCCGGGCCCCCATTTTGTTTTTGAATTTAAAAAAATTTCAATTAAAAAAAAACATTTTTCAATATATATATCTTACTATGTTTTATGTAGTAGGTTTCTATTTTATTTATATTTTTTTATTAAGTTTTATAGGCGTGAAATTTTTTTTTCTTGAACAATGCATTTTTGTGTGTTTGAGAAATGTTTCCTAATGTGGGTCCCTAAAAAAATATTAGAGAAAATTTTAAGAAAAACTTAAAAATACAACACTAACAATTTAAATGGACAAAATTGTAATATTACATTGAAAATATAATAATTGACAGTCAAGTACGACAATAATCGCATATATAGTTGTCTTCTGCGTCTGCACACTCAACGTGAGCCCAGAAGGAACACATAAGGCATTTAACCCAACGCTCTCCTTTACAGTCATCTGAAAATTTAACACAACAAAACAAACACTTCGCGTCCTCTTCAGTTGTGATGAAAGATACACCTTGTGGAATTTCTAACTCAGAAGAACCTGAGGATATGGTGTCGTCCGAGTCTTCTCCGGAGCTAGATTCTTCCTTGAACTTAAGACTTTAGGAACCACATTGTAAACAGATTTGCTTGTATCCATCCTGAGTGATGTGCCGCAAATATGGTTCCCGCTGGAGCCTGTTTTTTTCCGTTGATCGCTCAAATTCTTGCGTGGAAAAATGACTAAAGGTGAAACGAAGACTCCAGTTGCGTTCATACAGGCAACGATTCTAATGAGAGATCCACGCTCAGCATATGTCAGTGCAGCAACTTGCTTTTTTCCACCCAAAAAAATTACTTTTAGCCACTTTTGACTGAACGATAGATATACCACTTTCATCTACATTGAAAATTCTATCAGGGGTAAATTTTTCTTTGTCATAAACCTCTTCTACAAGATTAAAAAACTATCGGTATTTTCTTTACTGAATCATAAAGCTTTTGCAAAGGACGTGCCAGTTGGTTTTCGTTCAGATAACTTCTTGTTGTGACGTTTTAAAAAAAGACTTGCGCATTTTTGTACTTGCCAATTGTACAGCCATTTTTCGTAAATCTGTTCGTGTAAGGCCAAAGCATGACGCTTCCATAGCTAAACAATAAGTAACTAGTTCATTCTTAAGTTGTCTGCAAAAACCGGTGTCCTACCAACTTTTGTAAGGGATGCATCTAAGGGATTTCCATATTTTTCTTTGGCCAATCGCTGCAGAGTTGATCTTGGCACATTATACATGTTACTGGCATTACATTATACATCTTTTTAAGCCCATTGTCTTTTTTCGGCGAGCGTCAATCGCCTTTGACATGTCCGAAGGGGACCATGATCTCAATGTCGTTGTTTTCGGCATGATATCTGCAACAATATTATTTATCAATTTCAATTTTACAAGCCAAAAAAGGGACCCACATTAGGAAATTTTGGGGAGCACAGATTAAGCAACGCTTAACTAAAATTTAAATATCGAATTTCTTTTTTTTTAAATAAACTAAAGCCAAATGTTATACCATGAATCAGTAGCTTGTAATGTCTACTTTAAAATAATATAATGGTTAAAGTACTTACCAATATTTTATCAAAAGCGCGTCGAAATTTTTCAAAGATTTAGCTTATTCACTGACAACACCTCAAACGAGTTACGACAGCGACTGAAATGGTCGGCCGTGCTTTGGATTCATAAGGAACTTACGTTTAATGGGCCCGGGTTTGGGCAAGTTCCTTTACTAATTGAAATTTATTTTACTACATATATTTGATGATTATTTATTTATGTTTAGTATAATCTGTAGTCTAATAGTTAACAAGTTTAAATCGGGGAACGGAAATTTGTTTTTTTTTTTAAGAGATATATTAGTCATTTGTTATTTTATTAAATATCGGAAAAACAATTAATGAGGAAACAAAAAGCAAAAAGAGCCAACAATTAGAAAGGATGCAACAAGAACAAATTATAGATAATTTTAAGGAAACACAAAATAGTGATACATCTAAGAAATATACACTGGAAACATCAGCGTTCCAGCAGATCATAATAATGATACAACAGACAAACAAAGAAAAAAATGGGAAAAAAATATTTCGGAATATAAAGTTATTTTATCAATTTTTTTAAATATTTAAAAACAAAATTAGATTCAAGTTTTAAGGAAGAGAAATTTAAATTCAAATAAAAGTAATCTCATAGTGGGAGATCAATGCTGGTATATACAAATGGCTCTAAAACCGATGAAGAAATTAGAGCTGGAGTATATAAAAGGAAATAAAGACTAAACCTTAATGAAATCCTAGTTAATAACTTCACTATTTCCCTACAGAAATTTATGCTATAAAGATGTGTCTGTAGAAACTATTAAAGAGCAACTGCAAAAAAAGATCTGTAAATTATATTGGACAGACAGCTGAAATTAAAGGCACTGGAATCAAGTAAGTTAACTTTAAGTTCGTTTGCAACTATCGAAATAAATATTCCTAGACCCAGTACTTCTTATTGCAATAGCAAAAAGCACAGCTAGAAGAACGATATCAGACTGGGGGAATGGATGAAACATAACACATAACAAACAAATGGATCTGAAACATACGAAAGCTTTAAAAAAAATCCAAAGATCTACTAGATAGCAATAGGAATTATATCCAAATTATCATAGGTCTCTTAACAGGACACTATTGCCTCAAAGGGCAAATAAACAAAATAGGAGTGGCAGAAAGTACAAATTGTAGATTTTAGACTGAAGATGAGACAGCCCTATGACTTCACAGAAGTGTCACCAAAAACCATAATAGACTTTTTAAAAAAGGTTAGATTGAAAGGCTTAGGTCGACTGGAAAGATGCAGACTCCTAATAAACCAAACCTAACACAACCTAACTTAAAAGACACATTTTGTTAATTTATTTAATTGCATATTGAATAAAATATTACTTACCTTTATAAGATTTATAGTGTTTAAATTTGTAGATGGCACAATCAGTCTAACTTGTGCCGAACAATAATAATTACTGGGATCTTCAGCACATTGAGTGTAATTTTCCATTTTATATAAAGGTGGTAACATTTTTCAGTCTAGAAAGGAAAAATAATTTGAGATATGAAATATTTAGTGTTTAATTATTACATTACATTATATATATACTAGTTTAATTTAATTTAACAAAATTTGAGGTAGACCTATTTTGGAATACAGAAATTCCATACCTGATATTTACAATGTCGCCAGATTTGCCGTTTCTATTATATTATTAGTAACTTTGGTTTTTCAAATTCATCACCCTGTATATTCAGTCATTATTGGAATCTCCTATTTAATACGAATGTAACCATATGTAACAGTTATGATTTTATGTAGTCTGGAAGGTCTTAAATGCAGAAAACAGTGCAAAATATGTAGATTTTCATAAATTTAAATATTTAAATGTAGAATGCTGTGATTTTGACATTTTTTTGTTCACCATTTACAATATTATTTAAAACTGACAGTAGTTGTGTTTCGAAAAGTTCTGCAAGATAAATTGCTTCTCTAAAATGGCTCTTAACGAGAAAAAAACGAATTACTATTCTAATGATGAGAGGGTACGGTGACAGAAAAATATCTTAGTGTGAAGTAGCCAACGATCAATGATACTTTCCTAAACCGTTCTCCTATTCATAAGGCGATGGTACAAAAAACTATAAAGCGATTTGAGGAATGTAGAGAAGTAAAAGATAGATATCGATCAGGTAGACCGAAAAGAAATATGAATAACAACAAAACTTTAGATATAGTGCAAAGTTTTGTTGAAGATCCACATACATCCTCAAGCAGGGTTGCACAAGTACATTATGTAGGTAGTTCTTTAGTCTTACGTGTATTACGTAAGAATAAATTAAAACCATAACAAATTAAATTATTCCAAGAATTAAGTAAAGATGACTTCGATCGTAGATTAGAGTTTATTGCGGTAATGATGGATAAAATTGAAAATTATAAAAATTTCGTTAACAGAATATGTTTTTCCGACGAAGCAGCCTTTACACTGTGTGTAAATGTAAATCGACTAAATGTATGTTCAGGTATAGTAGGTACTCAGTTAATTGGGTAATTTTTTTATCGAAGGAAATTTAACGTCAGGTAGTTACGAAATGTTACTTAGAAATAAAATTTCCTACATTGAGAAACTTGTTTGGGGCCAATTTTATTCAGATTAAATTTCAGCAAGATAGAGCTCCAGCTCATTTTGGTGTAAATTTTCGGCGTTATTTAGTTGAGATATTTCCCGGACGATGGATTGATAGACGAGGTAGAATTGAATGGCGTCCACGTTCACCTGATTTCAACCCCAAAGATTATTTTTATTTAAGATACTTTTTTTTTTTTTTTTTTTTTTTTTTTTTTTATTTATTTAAAGGCAGCCGCATCAACCATATTGGTTATTAGCGGATGATTTTAATGAAAATAATAATGATTACAAATAACAAATAAATAACATAGTTATATGTGGTTCAATATGTTACAGTCTCTTAAAAATTTCACAATATTTTCACTGGTACACTCACTAAAAATATCCCTTATAACTGATGGAATTTTATGAGTTAGTCTTTCAGCAGCATCTGTCAAATAAACGTCAAAGTGTAAATACGAATTTAAAAGTTCTCTGCATTTTAAAGTTTTATTTCAGATAGTTTTACATATAAACTCAAGTTAAATTACACATTTTAAAGTTCTCTGCGATTTAGGAAGTCCTAAACACAGTTACATTCTATTTCTATAGTTTAATACATATACATTAGTACTAGCTTAGTCGTCGATCGTCGAAGGCTCCATTTATGGAGTCTTCTAACGGGGGCGAGCCCCCCGATAAAATGCCAAGGGATCAGGATGCGATGGATGATTGCAGTTATGGTTCCCATGGATTTTCATCCCATCAGCTAGAAAACTCGATAAGTAGTCTTAATAATATTAATCATTTAAACACCGATAAACAAACTAACTCATTAACTTCTAGTGAGATAGAAAAAAGCAGACCTGTATATTTATATGATAAAACTGATTTAGGGCCATTTCACATTTTTATTGAAAACAATGATAAAAATTTTACAGGCAAATTAAATGCAGTTAAGATAGGTGAAATATTATTTACCGTACACCCAGAAATTGATAATTATATTAAAAAAATTGATTCAATTGGACGCAACCGGATTAGAATAACATTTAAAAACTATGCTAGTGCAAATACCTTAATTACTTCTAAGTTGCTTATTCAAAAAAATCTAATTGCATATATTCCGAAATTTCAATTATTTAAATTAGGTGTAGTTAGGGATATAGAATCAGATATATCGGAAGAATATCTTAAAGAAAAAATAAAAGAATTTGATCACCATTGTAAATTCTCGGTGGATTACGTGAAAAGAATAAAGAGAAAAATAGTAACAGATGATAAAGTAGTTTTTAAACCTACAAAATCGGTAATTGTATCATTCAAATGTCAAAGTATACCAAAATATATCGTAATTAACCATGTTTTACATAATGTAGAAAAATACCAACAAAAAGTAATTATTTGCTACAACTGTTATAGGTATGGACACATGAGTAAGCAATGTAAAAGCAACCCTAGATGTCTTAAATGTCATGAGTCTCATCCTTCCGATTCTTGTTCTTTATCATCTTTTAATAAAAAATGTCTCTCCTGTGAAGGTGAACACTTTACTAATGAATGGGAGATATGTCCAGAATTCGACCGCCAAAAAAAAATAAAACATTACATGTCTGAAAACAGCTTGTCTTTCAAAGAAACGCTTAAATTATTTCCTAAAGTAACCTATGCATCGATAACAGCTAATAATTCCTCAATAAATTCACATCAAATTCCAATTATGAACGCTCCATCTTTTTCATATTCCTCTTCTCAATTGTCCACATCCCCTTCACCCCCCAATCAGCTCGCCCACCCTACAGTTTCAAACAGATATACAATAATAAAACCTCCAAAATCCAAACGACCCCTTCCTTCCTCGCAAGACCCAATAGCAATGGAACATCAAAAAATAATAAAGTTAAACCCCATGTCCACCAGACCTGGCGGCATTTTCAATTCATCTTCTTATCAATCTACATTTAATACAGAACAAGGATCCAAAATACATGAATCTCCCAAAGAATTGACAGAACTAATATCAAATATAGTTATAAGTATTATTTCTAATATGAATCACAAAAATTTTGAAATCCCAGAAAAATCAATTTTAATAAATTTAATTCAAACAGTTTTAAGTTCTCTCTCATATAATAATGAATAGTTTGGTAATTTGTCAATGGAATTGTAGATCAGCTAACTCTAATAGAGAAAATCTTCTCCACCTACTAGAAGACCAGAAAGTTGATATCGCATTATTATCAGAAACTAGATTTAAACCGGAAAAGTATATTAACTTTCACGGATATAATATTGTCAGAGACGACCGCTTTTCAGCAACTGTCGGTGGTGGCTCGGCAATTTTAATAAACTCAAATCTGTATTATGAAGAAGTCACCATGAAAGTCAAATTATTAAACATCAATACAGTAGCCATTAAAATTAAGTTTAAATCATTCACTGTCACATTTATATCGATGTATGTTCCCCCAGGAGAAAAGTTATCGTTACAACAGTGGAATAATTTCATAACATCTATAGAGAGACCGTTCATAATAGGAGGCGACTTCAATGCTCATCACATTGCCTGGGGCTTGGACAATCATACAGATATAAAAGGCAAAATCTTAATGGACTGTATAGATGATAACAATTTGATATACAAAAATGATGGCTCTCCTACTTTCTTTAGGAACTTTTCGAAATCGGCAATAGATCTGACCATTTGTACTCCTGACTTAAGTCATCTGATCACTTGGAAAACACTTCAAGACCTATTCGGTTCAGACCATGCACCTATAAGGGTCGAATTAGAGGATCAACCAACTCATATATATAACCCGTATTCACAAAAGTGGAATTTAAAGAAAGCCGACTGGAAATTATATGAACAATTTTCGGAAGATATCTTCTCTCAATCTAAAGATATAAATTCATATGAAAAATTTTTGCACAATATGAATACAACTGCATCCTACTGCATCCCCAAATTTAAAATAAAAAAACCAACTTCCAAAGGAAAATACTGGTGGGATTTAGAATGTGAGGAAGCAGTCAGAAGAAGACGGGAAAGTTTTTGTATATTCAAAGATCATCCAAACCAAGAAAACCTACTTAAGTATAAAAAAGATGATGCCCACGTGAAAAAGATCACTAAACAAGCTAAAAGAAATAGCTGGAGAGATTATGTCAGGTCCTTAAATAGGTCGGTCCCTATTAAAGATGTATGGTCAAAAGTTAATAGACTAAAAAATAGAAAAACTAAGAACAAAATCCCTATAATACTACCGGAAGCTTCATGGATAGAAGAGTTCCACCAAAATATCACTCCACTGTCTGCAGAATTAGTAATTCCTGACTTACAAGTGAATGCGCAATATGACTATCCAGAACAAATCCGCTTCTTAATCAAACCATTTTCTGGCACTGAACTTTACTTTTCGTTAAAGAAAAATTCAAATTCAGCACCAGGTGCTGATGAAATCCATTACTCGATGCTATCAAATCTTTCAAAAATTGGTAAGACTGTGCTTCTGAATATATATAATGAAATTTGGTCACGCCGCATAAAGATTCCTGACGATTGGCACGTTTATACTATTCTCCCGATCTTAAAACCCGGAAAATCGTTAAATAATTGTGATTCTTACCGTCCAATAGGACTGGCTTCATGTATACTTAAAACATATGAGAGACTTATTAAAAACCGTCTGGAATTTTGGTTAGAAAAGAACGACCTATTACCAAAAACTCAGTTTGGTTTTAGAAAAGGTAAATCCACACAAGAAAGCCTGAGTCACTTATTGATAGACATTTATGGTTCCTTTACTTATAACAAAGCAGTTAGTGCTTTATTTTTAGATATAAAAGGGGCTTATGACAATGTTAATCTCCACATTCTATATGCGAAAATGTTGGAAATAGGAATACCTGAAATTGTAACATGGAATATCATCAATTTGTATGTTAATCGATCAGTACACGTTAGATTAAATGGAGATAGGTCTAACACACGGTACACATCTTTGGGACTTCCTCAAGGTAGCATCTTGAGTCCTCTATTGTATATTCTGTATACTGCAGATTTAGAAAATAAACTTCCTCAACATATAAAAATCTTACAGTATGCTGATGATGTTGCAATCTATGTAGAAAATAAATCAATAGATAAATGTAATGAGTACCTTAAATCAGGATTGAATATTATAAAAAAATGGGCGACGGATAAGAATTTAACAATCTCGGAGAGTAAATCAACCATTGTTACTTTTACCAGAAAACGATATTCTCCTCCAAACCACCTACAATTTGATAATTATAAAATTCATTATAAAACTTCAATAAAATTTCTTGGCGTATTCTTAGACTCAAAATTAAATTGGAAAGAACACACAAATTATATATTGCGAAGAACGGAAAACGCAATGAATATCATCAAGACTGTAAGTGTCAGTAATTGGGGAGCTGACCCAAACATCTCAATATTACTATACAGAAATTTAATGAGATCGATCCTAGATTACGGATCTATATTTTATGGCTCAGCGTCAAACGCTGTACCCCAAAAAATCGAAAGTATAAAAAATAAAGCACTTAGGTTAAGCACTGGTTATCTTCGTAGTACTCCCATATTGGTCATGGAATGTGAGCTTAATGAACCTCCACTTTCATTACGCAGAGAATTCCTAAGTGAGAAATTTATAGTTAAAGTGGCAGTTAACAATAAACTGTTGTTGAATAAAATTGTACAACTAACCACTACATACCTAACTCATCATTACTGGGAAAAAAAAGAAGCAGCTTTTAGTTGTGGAAAGTTTTCTCAACGTTTTTAGTTACATTGACGACATACACCAAATGGAACAAACCTCGTCTCGAAAATTAAACTATGAAGATTATTTATCTCCATTTAATTGCCATTTAAGTAATATTCTTGCCACAGATTTTCTTACTAAAATAGATCACCTTCAGTATGTACAACATCATTGGGGGAGTTATCAAAAATTATATACAGATGGTTCAAAAATGGACGGCAAAGTTGGATATGCTATATTCTACCCCCAAAAAAGTATAAAGATAAACAACAGATTACCCGACAAAATGACAACTTTCACAGCTGAACTCATAGCAGTCAAAGAAGCCTACAAAATATGTATGAATCAAAAAGAACTAAACTATGTTATATTTACAGACTGCCAAAGCATTGTAAATAAACTGAAATATAATTTACATAATTTTGAAGAAAATTATATCATCAGTGACATCATAGCACTGAATAGTGAAGCTTTGAAATCGGGCAAAAATATCATATTGTGCTGGATAAAAGCACATATTGGTATAAAAAACAACGAAATAGTAGATGATCTGGCTAAAAAAGCAACAATGAAAGAATCCACTCTGCAAACCTATCAACTTCCTATGGGTGATTTAATATCTGTAATCAGGTCTCTCAAACGCACAAAATGGCAGGGACACTACAACAATTCAGACAAAGGCAAATTTTATAAAAGAATCCAACCCACAATTTCCGTCAAGACATGGTTTAAACAAGTTTCCAACAGAGGCTTCATCAAAACTATTTGTAGAATAAGAAGCAATCATTGTATGACTCCAGTATACAAAAGAAAAATAGGACTGGCGAATAATAATGAATGTATATGTGGGGAGCTAGCTGATCTACAACATATGCTGTTAGAATGTCCTTTACATTTTATTGAAATATCAAATTTTTTTACCAAGCTAGTTCAAGTTAATGTTCAATTACCTTCTAATCTAACACATCTTTTAGAGTCAAAGAATCTAGATGTATATAAAATTTTATATGGTCATATTAATTGCTTAAAATTAAAGCTCTGACAATAGAAAAAATAATAAAGAATAAAAAAAATGGAGAACAAAATAAAAAAAAGTTACTAAGAAGATCTAAACCTCCGAGGTGTCGAATCGGGTTTATGTCTTAGCGTAGTAATAAAAAAAATAAATAAAACAAAATAAAGAAAAAAAAGTAAAAAAAAAGTAAAAAAAAAACAAAAAAAAAAATAAAAAAAAAAATAAAAAAAAAATAAAAAAAAATAAAAAAAAAGATACAAAAAATAAAATAGCAAAATCAGAGTAAACTAGTAAGTAAGTTTCTAACATTCCATGTCTTAACTGTCATTACAATAGTTTTAAATTTAAATACTAACAATATCTTGTGTAAAGAGAGAACTCAAAACAAATTGACTGGCCAGTTGGTTGTCAAAACCAGTGCCAATAAAACACACACACACACACAGTCTTTCAGCACTATATTTGGGACACTCCGTTAATACGTGTTTCACTGTTAACGGCACGTCACAACTCGTACATTTTGGTTGAGGTTCCTTCTTGAGATATTCATGTGTGAGTTTGCTGTGTCCTAATCGGAGTCTGGTTAATACAACCTGAAGGAAACGGCTAGGGGCGTTGTTAGTCCATCGTCCAAAATTTGGTTGAATTTCTTTTAACTTTGAGGATTTTTCTTCCCAACATTTAGTCCAATTACATATCAGCTTTTGTTTAAAGTACGGATTAAGATCTTCTGCTAATGGTTTTATTATCGGTCTGATATTTGGGGAATTTGCTATTTCTCGAGCATTTTTATCAGCTAGTTCGTTTCCTTTAATGCCTATATGTGATGGTACCCACACGAAGACTAATGTTTTGTTTTCCAGCTGCTGCATCTTGTTTTTAATTAATTTAGCAATCGGGTTGCAAGTGTACATTTTTGACAGTATATGGAGGGAATTGATTGAGTCAGTAATAATAAGGAATTTATCTAGTTTGACTGTTTATATGTGAATTAGATCTTTGTATATTGCATACAATTCTCCAGTTATCACAGTGAATTCTGTGGGCAATTTAAAACTTTTTATTATGTCTCTTATAACAAATGATGATCCTACACCAGAAGTTGGTTTAGATGCATCTGTGTAAACTTGGGTATATTCAGGGAAAGAAGAAAGTATTCTATTATAATTGCTTATAAATATTTGTGGATTAGTTTCAGATTTATGATATGATGATAGTTCTAAATTTAAAGTAGGCAAAGGTATTAACCAGGGAGGTGGCGTGTTTACGTTTGCTGAATGTGTTGAGGGAAAGTTAAAAATTTCAATAGAATTTAAACTGTTTTTGATCCTTAATTGAAATGGTAAATGTGTTCTTATATTGATATTTGATAACGATGACTGAGTAAGAAAATGGTTTTCAGGTTGTAGTGACGATTGTTTTGAAGCGTAAGATATACTAAGTAATTTCCGTCGTTCATGTAATGATGGCTCTCCAAGTTCCCACTCGAGGCTTGCAACAGGAGTTGTTCTATAAGCTCCAGAGATTATGCGTAATGCATTGTTGTGTATAATGTCTAAGATTTATAAATTTGACTTCGACGCTGAATAATATGCAATGCATCCGTAGTCCAATTTTGATCGGATTAGGCTTCTATACAACAGTAATAATGTATCTCCGTCAGCACCCCATTGTTTGTTGGCTAAACATTTAAGAAGATTTATACCATTTTGACATGATATCGCCAATTTTTTTATATGTGGTTTCCAACTTAAAGTTTCGTCGAATGTTATGCCTAAATATTTTATCTCTGTACTTTGTTTTAAAAACTTTGTGCCAAATTTTAAGGCAGGTATATTAGTGTGAATAGGCTTTTTGGAAAAAATAATATATTGTGTCTTGGCAGCTGAAAAATAGAATCCACTCCTATTAGACCAACTTTCGATTTTATTTAGTTCTTCTTGTAAAAGTTTGACCATTAAGTTAATATTTTGTCCTTTAATAAACATTATCATATCATCAGCATATAATCTGGCCTAATAACAGATGCTTGTAGATGCTTGTGGTGTTCCATTGTCTTAGACAGAGAGTTAATACTAGAAAGTTCTCCATTACTACGTACTGAAAATTTGCGTTCATTTAGAAAGTTATTCAAAAATACCAACATGTTTTCTTGAATTCCCCAAGTCTGTAGCTTTGTTAATATTCTGTGTCGCCATGCTAAGTCAAATGCTTTATGGATGTCAAAGTAAACAGCTATGCATTTCTGTTTGTTACAGAAGGCCTCATTAATTTGACTTTCTAAAGGAAAAACATTGTCTATAGTAGATCTCAAAGGACGAAATCCAGCTTGTTCCGGTATAAGTAAATTGTGATGTTCCAAATGTCACATAAGTCTATTATTTATTATTTTTTCTAGCAGTTTGCAAGTAGAACATGTAAGTGATATTGGCCTATATGATTCTGCCGCTGTAGCCGGTTTGTTAGATTTTAGTATAGGGATGACAATAGCTTGTCTCCATAAGTCAGGAAATTTTTGTTTACACCAGCTTGTATTAAAAATATTCAATAGAAAGTCTAAGGCTTCGTTAGGTAACTGTTTTAAGAATATTGCGGGTATGTCATCTGGACCTGGTGATGTGTCTTTTAACATTTGGATTGTTTCTAATAGTTCTGTTTTATTAATTGGAGCATTTATATCATCGTTATTGGCTATAATTTCTATTGTATTTGCTTCTTCTTCTTCTTCCCGATATCGTAAAAAAGTATTGCTGTAATTTTCATTTGTAGATTCTTGTCTGTATGTTTCAGCTAATTTTTTTGTTTTCATTAATTAGGTTTCCATTTCGTTCTAGGTATTTTATTCCATTTTGTGTATTGACGTCAGACATCTTCTTAACTTTTTTCCATGCTGATGACATGTTTGTATTCCTGTTAATACTTTGAACGTATTTTTTCCAAGACTCTTTTTTAGATCTGGTAGTAATTAATTTTGCATATGCCCTTTTCTTCTTTAGCTCTATTAAGTTCTCATTGGTTTTATGTCTTTTAAAAGTATTTAAAGCTTGTTTACTTTGTTTTATTGCCAATTTACACTCTTCATTCCACCAGGGAACCACTTTGGTTTTTGTTATATACTTTGTTTTTCCCATTGCAATCGTGGCGGCTTCAGTGATTAAGTTATTAAACAATTTTAAAGTTAAGTTTATGTGAAAAAGACAGAAAAGATTTTATTTCACGTTCAAAGCGTCTATGTATCTATTGATACGTATTTCGACTTAAAAAGTCTCATCAGAATAGTTATTCATAGCCGTTCTTAACGTGAAAAATAAAGTTCTCTGTCTTATTAGAAGTAACAATAACATGACTTCGTTATGGACGCAATAGCGACATCTGATAGAAAAATCGGTAAGATAGTTTCGAAACAAATTCAGATTTCTGCTTTAATCTGGAGCCTTCTAAAAATTGCAAGACATGACCAGACGATGATAAAGCTGTTAAAGAAGACATGGGGAATCTAAAATTTGCATTCCACGACATGTCTATTCATCTAGGCAGAAATCCTAACGAATTTGTTTCTCGTACTCATACAGAGTAGATCCGAATAAAATGAAAAAGACAGAAAAGATTTTATTTCACGTTCAAAGCGTCTATGTATCTATTAATACGTATTTCGACTTAAAAAGTCTCATCAGAATAGTTATTCATAGCCGTTCTTAACGTGAAAAATAAAATTCTCTGTCTTATTAGAAGTAACAATAACATGACTTCGTTATGGACGCAATAGCGACATTTGATAGAAAAATCGGTAAGATAGTTTCGAAACAAATTCAGATTTCTGCTTTAATCTGGAGCCTTCTAAAAATTGCAAGACATGACCAGACGATGATAAAGCTGTTAAAGAAGACATGGGGAATCTAAAATTTGCATTCCACGACATGTCTATTCATCTAGGCAGAAATCCTAACGAATTTGTTTCTCGTACTCATACAGAGTAGATCCGAATAAAATGAAAAAGACAGAAAAGATTTTATTTCACGTTCAAAGCGTCTATGTATCTATTGATGCGTATTTCGACTTAAAAAGTCTCATCAGAATAGTTATTCATAGCCGTTCTTAACGTGAAAAATAAAATTCTCTGTCTTATTAGAAGTAACAAGTAACGAAGTCATGTTATTGTTACTTCTAATAAGACAGAGAATTTTATTTTTCACGTTAAGAACGGCTATGAATAACTATTCTGATGAGACTTTTTAAGTCGAAATACGTATCAATAGATACATAGACGCTTTGAACGTGAAATAAAATCTTTTCTGTCTTTTTCATTTTATTCGGATCTACTCTGTATGAGTACGAGAAACAAATTCGTTAGGATTTCTGCCTAGATGAATAGACATGTCGTGGAATGCAAATTTTAGATTCCCCATGTCTTCTTTAACAGCTTTATCATCGTCTGGTCATGTCTTGCAATTTTTAGAAGGCTCCAGATTAAAGCAGAAATCTGAATTTGTTTCGAAACTATCTTACCGATTTTAAGTTTATGTCTTCTTCAATTATAGGGATATTCGATATTTCTTCAGTAATTTTTGTTTTAAAAATGTTCCAGTTGGCTTGCTTAATTTTCCACTTTTGCAAAGGATTGGTTTTTGTTGTTGGGTTGGAAATTTTTGTTATTATTATTGGATAATGATCACTTCCATATAAATCGTCTACGGTTTGCCATGTGTGATTTAGTAACGTCGATGGGTCAGAAATAAACAAGTCAATAGCTGAAAAATTTCCAGTAGCTGCGTTGAAACGAGTTTTAGCTCCGTCGTTCATTACTGTTAAATTCAAGCTATAGATTACGTTTGCTAATAACTTTCCATTTTTAGTTGTTTTTTCGGAACCCCATAGAAGATTATGGCTATTAAAGTCCCCAAGAATTAATTTTGGTGATGGAATTTGCATAATTAAGTCGGAAAGTTCATTTCCTTGGATATTTTGGCTCGGGGGAATATAAATGTTACATATATGTTCATTTTTTGATTAGTACCTATTGTTACTGTTACTGCTATTGCTTCTAAGTTTGTATTAATTGTGATTCTGTTTACTTGTAAATCGGTTTTAGCATATATCGCAACACCGCCACTAGCATGATTTGTCTGTCTATTTTGATAGCAAACATTATATGACTTCATTGTTGCCTTTAAAATTAGTTTCTTGAAGACATATAATATCAGGTGAATATTTCCTAATAAGTACCTAAAATAAGGGTAAAAGGGTGTGAAAACTGTTTAAGTTCCACTGTAAAATATTATTATACATGAATTATATTTTTATTTAAATAATTAGTTTTGAGATATATCACTGTCTAAGTCAGATGAACCAACATGTTCGAGCAGTTGTTTAGTTAATTTTTTACTTAGTCTAGTACATTTAATTTTCATATTTCGATCTTTAGCCTGGGTATGTATTTCATTTAGGATTTCATTCAGGATACGGCAACGGTGTACTAAGCAGATAAAAGTAAATATATTTTTCTCCTACTAAAATCCCAAATATTGCGATTAGTAGCGAAAAATAATTTACAGTTTGTTTACATATGTGAATTTAAAAAGGCTTCGTAATACCACAGTGAGAAATTTCTGAAAAAAAACTCGCTTTCGGTAAAAACTAGTGTTTGAAGTGATAAAAGTAAGTAAGGTTATTTACAATATTCGAAACAGTCATACTGTGGAGGAACTCTTGCCGTTAGTTTTGCGACGTTGCTAAAGTTAAAAATAGTTCTGTAAACTGAACACTGATAGGAACTGCATTTCTGAGCGGTTGAAGCGAATCTAGTTCCTTTCGCGGTCCTTAGAAACAGATATGATGTACACGGACAGTGATGATAACGCGTCAGGAGGCAAGAAGAGAAAAGATAGAATGTCAACTTCATCTTTCTTGCAGAGCAAAAAAACTGCCAGAACTCCAAGCAAAATAAAACCAAAGGAAGAAGATTCGGAGGATTTGGACGACGTTATAAGCATGTTCAAGAAGATGATGGAAGAACTGAAAGAAATCAGGAATGAAAATAAGGAATATAAAGAAGAGATGATAGCGCTGAAAAAAGAAAATATAAAGATAAATCAAGAATTGGAAGAAACAAAAAACAAATTAACCCAGGTTGAAAACAAAGTAGAAAGAATTGAAAAACAGATGAAAAGAAATAACATAGTAATTACGGGTCTACCAATAAACGCAACAGATGAAACACTCTTAAAACATAACGTAAAAGATTTTATGCAAAAGCACCTAAAAGAGAATGTTGAATTAGAATCTGCAATGAAGTTAAAGAACAATATATGTCTGGTTCAAATGAAGGATTATGGCGAAAAAATTAAGGTAATGAAAGAAAAAAGCAAACTCAGATTTCTTACTGGAGAAAAGATCTTCATCAACGATGACATAACCGAAAAAGAAAGACACATGAGGAAGGAAATCGTAAATAAAAGCAAGGAATTAAGAGCTGAAGGTAGAAATGTAAAGATAGGGTACAGAAAACTAACTGTGGTTGGTATAAATTGGGTATGGGCCGGAAATGGTACTTTCAAACGAGAAAAATCTAGAAATATGGACCCAAAAAACGGCATATAGTAGTAGAAAAAGGAAAAGATGGAAAAAACGGACCCTAGCGATGAACAGGAAAATGAGTTTGAACATAAATAGCAAAATAAAAAATAAGAATATGTACCTAAATATTGCGACATGGAATGTTCGAAGAGTATACGAGGAGGGAGCATTAATTAACCTAATAGAAGAACTAAAAAAATATAAAATACACATCTTAGCAATACAGGAAACACATTGAACTGGAAACAACGTCGAAAAGATTGGCCCATACACGTTTTATACAAGTGGAGGCAATAATAGGAATTTTGGAGTGGGTTTTCTGGTACATGAAGACGTGGAGCAGGTATAACGATTCGTAGTAAAATCTGACAAAATGTGTGCAATTAGAATTAAAGGAAAACAGAACATGATATCGTTGATAAATATACATGCTCCAACAGAAGAAAAAGAAGAAGAAGTGAAAGATGAATTCTATGAATAATTAGAGTCATTGTGTGAAGACATGCCCAGACAAGACACTAAAATTATTATAGGCGACGCCAATGCAAAGGTCGGAAGAGAAGATATATATAAAAACATAACAGGGGGTGAAAGTAAACATTTGAATACAAATAATAATGGACAGAGATTAATCACATTCGCAATTGAAAACAGGATGAAGATAATGAGTACCCATTTTAGGAGAAAAAATATATATAAAGGAACGTGGAAAATTCCGGGGTCAAATGGAACTAATCAAATAGACCACATCTTAATACAAGAGAAGTTTGCGAATTTAATAACAAATGTGAAAACGTGCAGAGGAGCTGACGTAGACTCAGATTATTTTTTGGTTAGAATTAATATGAGAGAAGCAATAATTAAAAAGCATAAACGGAAAAAGAAAGTGCAACGTAAATTTAACTTTGAAAAACTGCGAAAATTTGAGGTAAAGCAGGACTATCAAAAGGATATACAAGAAACCTACGCCAAACAAGATAGTACTACTGTGAGTAACATACAACAAAAGTTCTTGAAAATGACAAACACTATAAAGGAAGCTACTCTATAAGATTTAGAAAAAACCACTGGTTCAATGACGAATGCAGAACAGAGTTGAAAAAAAGATCAGATTTGAGATTAAAAAGTTTACGTTCGCAAAAACAAGACGACCTAGAAAGGAATGCCGTACAACGAAAAAAAGTAAAGAGAATCCTAAGGGAGCGGAAACGAAAGTATATGGAGAATAAAATTAAGCGCATTGAAGAAAATTACAAGAAAAATAAAATAAAAATTTTTTATAAAGAAGTAAAATACATTAAAACTGGGTACCAGGGAAGAACGATGAATGTAAAAAATAAGCAAGGAAACCTGATAGTGGATGAAGACCAAATATGTGAAAGGTGGAAAGAATATTTCGAAGAGATACTAATTGACGAAGTGACTACTGAAGAAAATTGTTATGTTTCTAGACCTCAAATAGTAATAGAAGAAATACCAAAGCCCACAAGAGAAGAAATTGAAGAAATAATAAAAGATATGAAAAACCAACAAAGTCCCGGGGAGGAGGAGAGGTCTTAATAAACAAACTTGGTGAGCTAATACTAGAAGTATGGGATGCCGAAGAAATGCCTCAAGAATGGAATAAGTCGATTATAATTCCTATACACAAAAAGGGAGATATAACTGAATGCACAAACTATAGAGGAATATCCTTATTAGAAGTAATGTATAAAGTACTCGCCATACTAATTAAAAAACGATTAGAAATATATATAGAGAAGAATCTAGGAGAATACCAGGGAGGATTTCGGATAGGAAGATCAACAACCGATCAAATTTTTATGCTAAAACAAATCCTGACCAATTGCTATGAATACAACATTTCAGAACAAGTACTTTTCATTTATTACAAAGCTGCCTACGGTACAATAAACAGAAACAAGTTAATAGAAACACTAAAAGAATTCCGTGCCAGAAAAAATAATAAGATTGGTAAAAATGACAATTAGACAAACCATTTGTGCTGTGAGATGCAACGGTACAGTCTCAGAAGAATTCGAAGTGAAAAAAGGTGTTCGCCAAGGAGAGCCGTTGTCTACATTGCTATTCAATATAGTTCTAGAAAAAATTGTAAGGATTAGTGGGATAAATAGGTCCGGTACTATTTTATACAAGGAGCACCAATGCTTAGCATACGCTGATGATGTGGTTCTCATTGCAAGAAATGGAAAAGAACTATCAAATATAATAAAAAGACTGATTCGGGAAAGCTCTAAAATGGGACTGAAAGTTAATATTAATAAATCGAAGTACATGGAGATCTCGATCAAAAAAGGAATAAGCACCAGGGGATCCTTTAAATTGGAGGTGGAGAATGGATCAGTTGTAGAATTCGAGAAGGTAGATGAATATATTATGTACTTATGTACTCTTATTGATCAGACATGTAAAGAAGAAACTGAAATCAACCTGAGACTGACTAAGAGCAACAGGTGTGCTGGAGCCATGAGCAAAATAATTAAGGCCAAAGATATATCTCGTAATACAAAAATAAGAGTATACAAAACTATAATTAGACCCACAATGCTATACGCTGCCGAGACATGGACTATGAACAAAAACGTACAGAACACATTGGAAGCATGGGAAAGAAAGATACTTCGCAGAATATTTGGTGGAAAAGTAGTAGAGGGAGAATGGAGAAGACGAACTAATGCAGAAGTGTATCAGTTGTATGCTAACCCTACAATAACAAATGTGGTGAAAAAACGTAGACTAGAATGGCTCGGCCATCTAGAAAGAATGCAAGGTAATAGACTAGTCAAGAATATTGCTTGGAGAGTACCTGAGGGCAAAAAAAAGAGAGGAAGACCTAGAAAGAAATGGAGAGATGCAGTGATGGAAGATGTCAGAGAGATGGGAATCAGAGATTGGAAGCTGTTAGCTAAGAATAGAAAACGATGGAAATTATCCATCCAGCAATGGGCCTAAAAGGCCTGTTAACGCTGTACATACATACAATGTATTTCATTTATCATTTCTATAAGAGATGGAATATGTAGGGTATAGTCTTTAGCAATGCTTAATGCATCATTACTACCGTGAGTGTTCTCTAACAGATAAGTGAATTGTTGACTATCGAGTGGGAACTTGGGATTGTGATTGTCAATGAAATTGGTTATCTTTTGGGGCAATTCTCGAAATTCTAATGAGGGTTTATCTTTCGACTTCAACTTTTTCTTTGGAACTTTTGGAACAGGTGTTGGAAAGAAAGATTTTGGTTCTGAGGAATTAGTAATATCTGGTGTATCTTCTGGGCTAGGTATTGCAATTTCAGATAAATTTCGTTTGGAGGTGGTAGGTTCAGTTATCGGAGTTGTTTGAAATTCAAAAGAAGCGGGTATGTTGGGATTGGGCTCATTAAATGTAGGAGTAATAAGTAAATGTAGGTGTTTGTTCACATATCATTTCAGGGTTA
Organism: Diabrotica undecimpunctata; assembly: GCF_040954645.1. Taxonomy (NCBI): domain Eukaryota; kingdom Metazoa; phylum Arthropoda; class Insecta; order Coleoptera; family Chrysomelidae; genus Diabrotica; species Diabrotica undecimpunctata. The sequence continues at coordinate 53,396,111 of NC_092807.1, forward strand.
GTAGTATTTGATATAGACTCACTTAAATTATTGCTGCCTAAGGAATGGTTTAGAGAGGAACTTTGTTGTTGTGATCTAGTATATGAAGAAGTTGAAGTTTGGAGTTGGGGGCCGGCACATTGAGATGCAAAATAACCTGGTTTCTTGCACTTATAGCATAATGAATCTGTTGTAAGAAATATGCGATATTTTAAGTCATCATGGTTAATTTCTAATGTATCGGGAATTTGGAAACTATCTTCTGGAGGAGATATGTACACCTGCCTTCGAAAACTAAGTATGTGACTCTACGCTGGATCGGTTGCTCCAATTCGTAAGAATGTTAGGGGTGACATTAGCTGTAATCCAATAGTTTTTAACTTGGTTTCCAATAAATTATGTGGAATTGTGGGACTTACGTTGGATAGAACAAGTCTTTGTGACGGGGTAACTAGCTTTCTTACTGGTATTACTGTGTTATTAATATTAATAGAATTATGTTCTTTTAAAAATTTGTCTACAGCTGATTTACTTGATAAGTATACACAAACACGGTTGTTTGAAATTCTGGATGAAAAAATTATGTTTTCTTGGATCTACAAGTGGTCCGAGTTCTAATAAATAATCTTGTAATTTGAGGCCCTCTATTGCAGAAAAGATAATTGCCTGATCTTTGCTAGGAAAAGTTGTTGGTGAGTGTATCAATGCTGTGGAGTATTTTTTAGTGTTTGGTGAGTTCTCAGTCTCAATAATCACATTGCCGTTATTACTATTCATTTTGGTCGTTTTCGATTTTTCGGTTTCATCAATTCGGCTGAGTACGGATCTGTTTTATTTAAAAGTTAACGAGCAACCAGATTTTGATAATTGCTCTTTTTATTCTAACCAAATTGTAAGGTTAGTTAGGACAATAATTTATTCAGTTTATTATCATGCAATCAAACAAAATCAAAGTTTTCTGTACTCACGTATGATTTCCTGCACTTAAAGAATCACTATAATCACTTTAGTAATAATTTTAACTTGTTAATTATCGGTTTTTACTATAAATATTTCAGAGCTGTTTGTGAAACCAGTTGCTGGTAGCACGATCAGGTCAGAATCTGATTTAAGATACTTGAAAAATTCAGTTTACAAAACTAAACCAGCAAGTCTTGCAGAGCTAAGGCAACGAATTATCGATGAAACTCGAATAATTTCTATACAATCATGGAGGAATGTGGTAGCCGCGTTCTACAATTGATTAGGGTACTGTCAACTCACAAATGGACCACATTTTGAACACTATGTTAAAAAATGTTGTAATCTATCAATTGTTACGTTTTAACATACTTGAAAATAGTTAGTATTAAAAAATTTATTTAGACAATTAGGCGTTGCCAGACTTCTGTTTTATGTATTTAAGATCTTCCATACTACATAAAATCATAAGTGTTACATGGTTGCCTCGTATTGAATAGTAGGTTTTAATAATAACTAAATTTAAACATGTTTAATGGCCTGTAAAGAACTTAATGAATCTGATAATATTAGTATTTACTCCGATGCAATATTTGGAGGCATCAGTTAAGAACAATTTATAAGTGGAATATTTGAGTAAATTTGTATGATACTGAAGCCTGACCTCAGCAGAAATGTGTGAATGCTTATCATGATTAAGTAAGGAGAGGTTTACTATTGGTAAAGAAACTGTCCAGGGAGGTGTCTGGTATATTTTTATGGATGCCAAGGTGATTTGATTGATATAATACGGTAATCTTTTAACTCATTCGTAAAATTGTACTGTCTTGGTGGTGTAATTTGTGTATGGTTCCAGTGATTCTTCCGATACTAAACTTGCGAGAAAGGTATCATCCTTTAAGCTTAGAATTTTTGAAGCTGTAATGTAAACATAGCAAGGAAATAAAGAAGGAAAAATTAAGGGATAATTAGCCTAATAAAGAGTAATAATTAATTAAGTAATTATTATATATTCAAAATTAATAAAGAATAAATTCGACACAGTTTAACGTATTCTTTACAAATTTAAAACAAAACAATTGACCCTGTTTAACACAAGCCTGAATGTTTAAAAAATTACGACACTTAGACCTTGTTGGAAATTAATACAAGGTGCGAATTGTTAAACAAGTGATAAGAATTGAGCTGACTAAGAAGTTTTAGCGTGATCCAGTTAAACACATGGAATAGATGGCATAATCAGCGAAAACGTAGAAACAAATCTCCACTTCGGACGTGACAAAAGAATCTAAGGTACGAGTTGGCAATAAATAAAAACAAAGAAAAGTGGGTCAAACGGGCAGTAAGAGCTCGGCGCCCGAGAGTGCCCCACGCGAGAGGCGCGGCGATCGGGGTTCGCGCTGTTGTAACTCGACGGGACAGTGTGACGTAGAAGTGCTGGTATCTGGAGATTCGAAGGTTCGCGACAGCGCGCCGTTTTGACTTCTTAAAAACTGACGGATCTCGAATCCCTGTAGGACTGGAGGCGTATTCATTAGCTAGAGCCTAAATACGCGAAGGTAACCAAGATTTATATACTAACCCAAGGTATATCTAATGATACGGAATTGTCCGCCCTTTAATTCCTTGCTTTGTCTCTTCTCGTCTCCCTTCGCGCCTGATCGAAACATTATTGGTCATAACTGATATTTTGTAGTGTACAGTCTATTTAATACATTGTAAACTCGAAATTTGTTTTTTTGTTATTCCCGGCCGTTACAGGTAGAGACTAGAAGACATACACAATTCCGCTTATGCAGTGCTCCGGCTTCTAACGTAAGCCCATAGCCTCTCACTCTTTGCAGGACCTGAAACCGAGAAGTTCTTAATCCCCTTCCTCCCAAAATCTCCCTACCCTCTTGTAAATCCGCGAGGTCGGAACCAGTCAGTCCAGACTAGTGGAACCAGTAAGCCTGGCCCCGCACGCAGGAATAAATATCCCCTAAGAATTGTAGATGCATTGATAAGGATATTGAGACAGACGTCTTCTACAATGGTGACAGCATTTATACACAGGAAGCATACGCAGAGTTAAAAACACAAACGAAAAGGCTAGGTCTGGAAATTAACACAGAAAAAACAAAAATAATGGTACAGACGAGAAGAAATATAATCCCACAAAACATTATGCATGAAGATGACATTGAAACGGTTGGAAAGTTTACATACCTGGGAGTAGAAATATATACCGATGGAGCAGAGGATGGAGAAATACGAAAAAGGATAACGCAGGCAAACAAAGCTTATTTTGCCCTCTCCCATATATTTCGGTCTAAAAGTGTCCACCGAAATACAAAGATGAGAATCTATAAAACTTTAATTCGGCCAATAGCATGTTATGGCAGCGAAGCATGGGTCCTGAAAGAAACATCCAAAAACAAACTCGACACATTCGAAAGAAAAGTACTGAGGAGAATACTAGGACCTGTGAGGGAAAACGGAATCTTCAGAATTCGATATAACAACGAGCTCTATCAACTGTATAAGGAAACACCCCTGTCAGACTTCATTAGAATACAAAGATTGCAATGGGCCGGACATGTGATACGAATGGGAGAGGATAGGCTACCAAAACGAGCACTGAACGCCAGAATGCAGGGAAAGAGACCAGTTGGAAAGCCAAGAAAGCGCTGGGAAGACACAGTAAGCAGCGACGCACAAGCACTTTTAGGAGTCCGTGTATGGAGAAGAGCAGCCACAGACAGACAAGGGTGGAGGCAAAAAATAAAGGAGGCCAAGGCTCATTTTGGGCTGTAGTGCCGTAGAAGAAGAAGAAGAAGACAGCATTTATTAGAGTGGTGACAATTTATTAAAGGGGTTTATTAGATTTATTACAGCTTCAAAAATAAATTATTACAGTGGTGACAGCAGTGGCACCCACCGCTTCTTCTACGTCACACTGCCCCGTCGAGTTACAACAGCGCGCCCCGATCGCCGCGCCTCTCGCGTGGGGCACTCTCGGGCGCCGAGCTCTTACTGCCCGTTTGACCCACTTCTTTTTGTTTTTATCTATTGCCAACTCGTACCTTGGATTCTTTTGTCACGTCCGAAGTGGAGATTTGTTTCTACGTTTTCGCTGATTATGCCATCTATTCCATGTGTTAAACTGGATCAGGCTATGTAAAACTTCTTAGTCAGCTCAATTCTTATCACTTGTCTAACAATTCGTACCTTGTATTAATTTCCAATAAGGTCTAAGTGTCGTAATTTTTTAAACATTCAGGCTTGTGTTAAACTGTGTCAATTGTTTTGTTTTTAATTTGAAATGTATACGTTAAACTGTGTCGAATTTATTCTTTATTAATTTGGAATATATAATAATTACTTAATTAATTATTACTCTTTAGTAGGCTAATTATCCCTTAATTTGTCCTTATTTATTTCCTTGCTATGTTTACATTACAAAGCGTAGCATAGTGATATATATTGTCTTCTGAGGTATAGTGGCATTTCTCCTTCTAGCACTTGAAGGCTTCTTATTGGACTAGTTCTAAAGGCTCCAAAGATTAGTTGTAGAGATGTGGTTTGAATAACATCCAGTTTTTTTAGTTGATTTTTATTTGCTGCTTCATCACAGATGCATCCGTAGTCCAGTTTGCTACTTATTAGTGTCTGATATAAATGAAGAAGAATTTTAGTATCTAAACCCCATTTATGATTGGATAAAACTCTTAGTAAGTTTATTCTTTGTTGACAGGATTTGATCAAATTGTTGATATGTGAAGTCCATGTGAGTTGTGAGTCAAATATTGCACCCAAAAATATGATTTCGCGGACTTGTTTAAGAGACTGACCATTTAGATACAAGTTTAAGTTGTATTCTGCTCTTCTTTTGTCAAACATTATTACTTTAGTCTTCTCAGTTGAAAAAGTTAAACCAGTCTCTAAAGACCACATTTCTAAGCTGTTTAATGTTCTCTGTAAAATTTGCGTAACTAGTTCTATATTTTTACTTTTAACATATATTACTAGATCATCAGCAAAAAGATTAGCTTTTACGGGAAGCTTTATGTGGTTTGTTATATTATTTATTGCGAGTAAGAATAATAGTGGACTTAAGGGATCATACAGGTGGTCCTTGAGGAATTCCATTATGGAGTGATTTCGATGTTGATATGAATCCATTCGTTTTTACTTGTATGGACCTGTTTTGAAGAAAGTTTTTAGTGGAAGCTAGAAAGTTACCATCTATTTTCCAGTTTTTCATAATTTTGAGAATATATTGCTTCCATGTTGTGTCGAAAGCTTTTTTGATGTCGAAAAATATTGCAATTACCTTTTGTTGATTTGTAAATGCTTTATGAATTTCGGATTCTAGTGCAACAACGTTATCAGCTGTCGATCTCTCTGAACGGTATCCGCTTTGTATTGGAGTAAAAAGTTTTTTCTTTTCCAAGTGCCATTTCAGTATTTTACTCAATTTTCTCTCCATTGCTTTTCAAATGTTACTGGTGAGAGTTATTGTACGATAGGAGGATGGTAAGTTTTTTGGCGTATTCATTTTTAAAAAAGGAATTATAATAGCTTGACGCTATATTGAAGGAAACGTTTTATTTGTGTAAATATTGTTAAAGATGTCAACTAAAATTTTCTTTACTGTTTCAGGTAGTTTCTCAAATAAATATTGTTGGAATATCATCAGGTCCTGAAGAAGTTTTTTTTTAGAATTGCCTAGGCTTTCGTTTAACTCGTCTAGTGTAATCGGTATATTGAGAGGGCATAAAATATCTTCTATTTTCATTTGTGATAATTCGGTTTTTTCTTTTTATTTTAAGAATGTGGCGTTGTATTGATCATTGCTCGAATATAGTTGATAGTGATCAGCTAAGATTTCTACAATTTCTAGTTTATCTGAAGTAATTAAGTTATCTGTAGCAATGGTGTCAATATGATTAATTTTGGTTGAGCCCTTAATTTTCCTTATTTTCAGCCAAATATTACTTATTGGTGTAGATGAATTTATTGATGAGAAATAATTGGCCCAGCTTTCTTTTTTGGATTTTTTTATTAGAAATCTGGACCTAGCTCTTAACGCTCAAACAAAACACGCAATTGTTTTCTTTGTTTCAAAAAGAAGTTTCTATTTCGATATTCCACCAGGGTACAGGTGTTTTTGTGGTAGCTTTAGTTTTTCCAATCGCTTCTCTGGGTGAATCTATTAAAATTTGTTATTGTTATGTTTATATCTTCTAATATTTTAAAGTCAAATCAAAATTGGTAGATGGTCGCTGTCAAATAAGTGTGAAAGAGTATTCAACTCAAGTAGTGGTGCTAATGTTGAATTGCTGAGGGATAAATCGATGGTTGAAAACGTGCCCTTGTATGAGTTGAAACGGGTAGGCATTCCTGTATTTAATAGCACCAGTTTTAGGTTGTTAATTATTTCTAATAGAGTTTTACCATTTTTGTCAGTTTTCGCAGATTCCCAAGATTCGTTACGACAATTTGTGTCAGCAAGAATTAATTTAGGAGATGGAATTTGTTCTATCACTTTTTGTAGTTCTAGGAGCATGGATTCTTCCGGATGTGGTAAATATACACTGCAAATATTAAATTTGAAATGATGAAATATTGAGACTGCAATAGCTTCCAGATTTGTATCTAACAGAATTTCTTTGGATTCGACCGTAGATTTCACAAAGATGCCAACACCACCACTAGCTATTTGCTACACCGGTCTATTTTTGATGTATGGTGTATAGTTTTTCAATTTTACATTATTATTAGAAAGTCCTGTTTCTTGTAAACATATTACTAAAGGTGAGAATTCATTTATTAATATTTTTAAGTTTTCAATATGGCTGTAAAAGCCATTCAAATTCCATTGAACTATGAATTTGGTTATTGGATAGAGTTGCTGTCGCTTTCTTCCTCAGTAATAGAAGAGTTATTTGTTCCATGTATCTTTTTTAAGATCCTTGAAATGTTGTGTTTAAGACGTCGATCGTTTGTGTTTGTGTGTACCATTTGCAATTCAGCGCTAAGTCCTTTTAGGTCATTTGTATAAACCTTTGCTACGTTTTCAGGAAACTTTGAACCTTAGCATTTGTAATATAGTCGCGTAGTTCTATGTATTTTAGTGTGTAAGGAATAGTAGCTGACGATAAAATGGCTTCTATAGGTTTGATTGAGGTTTTGATGTTCAAAGCTATTTTAATCCTTTTAGGTGCAGATTTCTTTGGAGCAGGAATTATTATTTTTTGATTTTCTGACTCTATTATTTCAGGAGATGTTGATATTTGTCTTTTTATAGAAGTATGTAGTAATATTATGTTGGTATTATTAGATAGTGATTAGGGTAGGTTTTGTGAGTTGAAAGAGGTATTTGGTAGTGGTTTGGTTGAAGAATTAGCAGGAGTACTGGATTGATGAGCAGTTGGCGTTTCTGATGTAAGGGATGTTTTCTTTACTGGATAATTTTTTCTGTTTCAGAAATATTAACATTTATAGATTGAGATAGCTGGTCAATATTTTGTATATTAATTGGTTCGATAGTGCAGTTTTTATCTTTGTGTCCTGTGTTATTACATTTAAAGCAATTTAGGTTATCTAAGGAAAGATAAATTCTGTAGGGGGTATTGTCATGAGATATTAGAAGTGAATTTGGGATATGATTATTAGTTGTTGGAGCAACAAACACTTGATGCCTAAAGCTTAATATATGATTGTATTCAGATTTTGTCATACCAACTTTTAAAAATGTTATTTTAGATACTGCAATAAGCTTAAATTTTTTGAGCTCTTCTTCGATAGTAGTGTTTGGAAACTGAAGCAGACATTTGATATTACTAGTCGCCTCGCAGGAGTAATTAATCTTCTAATTTCTATGTCGTTTCCTTGTATTAAAACGGATTTGTGACTATGTAGTAATTTTTCTAAGATTGTAGTGTTACTGAGATAAATGTTACTCTGTTATTTGAAATTCTGGACGCGAATATGATATGTTTTGGTTGTACCAAAGTTCTTATTGCTGTTATGTATTCGTGTATTTTTATATCTGGCACTGATGACAAAACAATTGCTTGTTCTTTGGATGGAAAGTTAAAGTTGCTTACGGCATTAAAGTAGGTTAATGTTGAAGAAGAGGTTGGTGTTGAAGTATAATATGGTTTGGTGATTACTGTGTCTGTTTTTAAATTGTTATCCATTTTTAATTTTTAATTTCTTCATTTAATAAAATTATACTAGAGCCGCTACTGACTTTAAGTAATTAAGCCGGCTTATCGGCGTTTGTTTAGTTTTCAATAAAATCCTTTAAATGGTTTTATCTGGATCAAATAAAAATTGTACTTACAATTTTTCTCTTCTGTAATTAGAAAACACTTCAATTTCACTCTTAGTACAAACTTGTATTTAAATTTTTGGTATAAACCAACAAAAAACACGTTTTATTCGGAGCTGAAATTTATCGACACCTTACCTACTAATGAGTCTCGAACTGGATTCACCCGTTAATTTAGTTTAAAAACAAATAAGTGATAAATATTTGTAGGATGAATCCGAAGACGAATCCGGTAAAGGTAAGCACTGGGTTCAAACTGGTATCTCAGAAAGCATTAATAAGTCTATGAAGTATGAAGAATTAACTAATATAAAAGAAACAAGCGACATCTACAATTATGTTAGGAATAGTGATGAGAATACACCTCTAAACAAATTTTCTTCTCGATGTAGAAAAGCTGATCCCTCTAAATGGCCAAAAAATATTGAGAAGAAAAATAAGTTTAACTGTTTGCCCTATAAGACAAAAAGGTATAAAGTCGGCAAAGGTCTAACAACCAGTAAACTGTCAATGTTGTAAATATAAATGTGGTCAAAATTTTTCGGAAATAGATAGAATTAGCATCTGTAAAAAGTACGGGTCCCTTTCTATTTACAAAAGACAGAAAAATTTCGTTTTAAAAATGGTTTAAAAAAAGAACCGGCGAGACCTTTTTTTAAATGTTTCAATTAATAAAAAGAGAAATTGTAGTTGAGCATACTTTCTTATAAACAATGACAAGAAATATTAAGTCTGTCATAATTTCTTTTAAAAAAACTCTGAATATTAGTAACGGTCCAATCAATAAAGCCTTTGAAGGTTCTAACGATGGTGTTTTTACTGCAGAAGATAGACGAGCTAAAAAAATCACATAATAAAATTAAACCAGAAGATGTGCCTTTTGTGAAACAGCACATCGAGATGTTTCCTACACTAGAGTCTCATTATTGTAGGAAAAATACTCACAGATGTTACTTAGACGAAAATTGTTTATTAGAAAAATGTTTTCCTTGTATACTGTTAACTGTAATGAGAATTATCGAATTCCGGTGAGTCATTCAAAGTATAGAAAAATTTTTTGCAAATGTTACAATTTTTCATTTTTCGTTCCAAAAAAGGATCAATGTACTCTCTAATATGGACGCAAAATGAATAGATTCTCTAACAACTGAATTAGAACAAAAATACAACCCCCACTTAGAAAGAAAAAGGACAGGCCACAATTGCTTAAGAAGAAGATAAGATTAGATCTAAAAATAATCCCACATTTATGTTTACAACGCTTGACTTACATAGTGTTTTTTAAATACCGTCTGGTAAACAGTATCTTTTATATTACTGTCGTAAACTCTGCCTTTTTAATTTTACTGTTTATGAGTTACGGTTTCCAAACGAAGCATATTGCTTGCTGTGGTGTGAGGTAAATGGTAGAAAAGGCAGAATGAAATTGGTACAGCTTTAATTCAGTGGATTAATGGATTTCCTTCTTCTTCTTAACATGCAATACACCAAAGTGCGTAGGCGACTATCTCATTACTAGAATTCTGTTCTTGGCGGCGTGACACAGCTCGCCTGTATTGTGTATTCCTGTCCATTTTTTAATATTCCTTAACCAGGATAATTGTTTGCGGCCGGCTCCTCTCCTACCTTCGATCTTCCCTTGTAGGATTAACTGTGGTATTTCATATTTTGCTCCTCTCAATATGTGCCCAAGGTAACCAATCTTGCGTTTTTTAATTAATTTAAAGAGTTCTCTTTCCATGGATTTCCAAGGAATATTAAAGAGCTTACATTGTTTTCATACACTTGTGGGGATCAAAATCGCAATCAGCACATCACTGCGCTTCTGCTCTATTTGACCCAAACTACTCATATTGAAATCATAGAGCAGAAATACCTAGAATCCGGACATTCTTTCATGAAAGTTGACAGCATGCATATTGCCATTAAAAGGGAAAAACGGCATGTGTCTGTTAATTATTCTGTTATGGAGTGAATAAACATAATGAAACGAGCCAGATGTCAAATAGCTGCATTTTTTATATGTTGGATCTTAAAGATCTTTCAAAACACACAATTAAAAATTGGTAGAAATTGGGAGACCATAAGCTGGAGCAGTCACAGAGCGGTTTCAGGAAGGAAAGAAGCATCCATGACCATGTTTTTACACTCAAGCATCTAATACAAAATGCACGAAATACAAGCACGGAACTATACCAAGCCTTCATAGACCTCGAAAAAGCATTTGATAGAACCCCGCGAACCGAAATAGACAAAAGCCTAAGAAACAGAGAAGTAGACAGCAAACTCAAAAAAGCTATTATGAGCCTATACAAGAACACAAGAAACAGAGTAAGAACAGATAATATGGAATCAGAAGAGTTTAGAGTCAATGATGGCTTACGACAAGGAGGTGTACTAGGCCCCATCCTGTTTAATATTGTACTAGATGATGTAATGAAAGAAACTAGAGAAGAAACATCGAGAATATTTGTTGGACATAGAAACCTGGAAATGATACAGATAGCGGAGTGCGCATTTGCAGATGACCTCATCATATTTGGAAGAAACGAGGACGCACTTAAGAGAAACCTCCAGATATGGAGAGATAAACTCGAAAAACGTAACCTGAGAATTAATGAGAGTAAAACCAAGGTCATGGTATGTGGGAAAACAGACCAACATACAAACATTAAAATAAATAACTATACTTTAGAACAAGTCGAAACCTTTAAATACCTGGGAGTGCAACTAGAGAGTAGGGGTACACAAGAAGCAGAGATAAACAATCGAATAGCAAACGCTTTCCGGATATACCACGCAATTAAGAGCACATTCCTATCGAAAAAAGAAGTATCCCAAAAAGCAAAGATAGCTATCTACAACACAGTTTTTGTACCTATCTTAACATTTGGATGTGAAAGCTGGACGCTCACCACCAGACTAAAAAATAAACTGCAAAGTATTTCAATGAAGTATCTAAGAAGAGTGCTAGGGGTGACCAGAATGGACAGGATACGGAACGATGAAATAAGAGAACGCCTTAAAGTCCAATCAATAGAGAAGAAAATCGAAGAAGCCCAACTGAGATGGTACGGCCACATGGTAAGGATGGATAAAAAAAGCCAAGTGAAACAAGTGTGGGAAGCGAGAAGAACCTTGAAAAGACCGAGGGGCAGACCCATGAAGACCTGGGACGATGAAATTGCCGCCATCCTAGACAGGAGAGGAGTCACCAAGGAGCAAGCGAAGAAATTGGCAAGCAACAAGAAGAATTGGAGGAAGTTTGTATATGAAACCTAAAAAGAGACTTTATACCCAACACCTTAGGGTAGAAGGGTTATTGATTATATATATATATATAAATATATATATATATATATATATATATATATATATATATATATATATATATATATATATATATATAGAAATTGGGAGAATGGTAACATAGTCAGATGGCTTGAAATCAAGTCTTTGACATATGAAAACGATAATTAACTGGATATTCAATCTAGACATAATAAAATTTTGCTACAGTTACACAGAGCCCTACATTGTATTGAACGTACGCGGAAGAGGTCGGAAAAATTATGTGAATGAAATTAAAAGAGCTTACAATAAACGTCTGCCTATTAGTAATCAGAAAAAGATATACTTAATAAAGTAATGTAACAAAGAAATTAAACCAGAGGAACTGCATGGGTGATATGCGTCTCTACCAACAGCCAATAATATACCAGATGCAATAACCGAGCCAGCCGTTGAGGGTGACGAAGAAGAGGAACTTTTTAATATTCTTTTTTATTATAACTTATTACGATGTGTTATGTTATAAATATAAGAATATTTAATAATTATATGATATGTAATAAACACTTATTACCAAAACCCATTATTCAAAAAATCACTAACTGATACTATTGCACAAAATACAAATACAGTATCTTCAAAGTATTAGTAACTTCAGATTAATAAATCTAAAAGCAGTAAATATACCTTATAGCCCAGTCTGGTTAAAAAAAAAGGTGGAAAAATGTTTCACAGATATCTGAAGCTTTTAAGACATAGGTGGGGGATACTAGATGATGAATAGATGAAAGGATACTCCTAGTTTTACCTTACGTTTTTTTAAGCAATAATTTATGGTCACAATTTGATTTTTTGTCTATAAATTTTTTCCCTTATATTTTAAATAAACAATATTTATGTCATTTTTTTATGTTAAGAATATCTTTATTTTCCCGTTTTTTTAATTAAAATTGATAAATAATTTACAGAGATATTTGCAAAAAAGCAGTTTTTTTGCACTAATTTATAAATTTTATTAATTTTTTTATTAACAAAATAAAATGGTATTAATACATTTAAACATCAAGGAATTACCATCTTTTAGATTTGTGCGAAATTTCCCCCCGATCAGTCAAATATTTTATAAGTTTATCGCTGAAGCTAATTATTTAAACTATTGAGCTTGCCCTATGCATGATGCTAGACACATTCAGCAAATTTCATAGGGTTCTTTAAGACTTAGACTATCTCAGAAGTTAAATGCATATTGAGTTTCCATCGAAATTATTTACAAAATAAACGTTTGAAAAAGGGGTATGTTTTTTACTTATAAACAATTGTAATAACTTCTATATTTTTCAAGCTACAGACTTGTACGTCCAACCATTGGATAGCTGGTAAACAAGCTCACATTAAAAAATAAAAAACCATCTATGACCAATAGGAACGAAGGTAGTGACTATTTTTAAAAAAATCATATCTCCATTGTTTATAAACATTAAGAAGTAAAATTTGAAAAAAATTTGAATGAAAATCTAAACTTTATATTAGAACTTATAGCTATAAAATTTATCTAATTTTTCGAAACGACGGTACTTTCGAAAGATTGACATAGGAAAGTGGAGAGGATATCTGTTTTAGCTCCGTTTTTTTTACACATACACGTAGGAAAAATTTACATTATCTCGGCTTCCTTTGCAGCTGCAAGCCTCTTTTTTTTATTCTGGGGTAGCTCGTCGAAATATGAATAACTACATAGTTTTCACTGGCCGGAAAATATGGGAAAACTATGGGAAACTTTTTTTTGCTTGAATAGTCTGTCGCAGTATTAATAATGATGACATAATTTTCACCACCCATAAATCTCGGAAAATCCCGGAAAATCAACATATGTTTTTTCATTTTATATCAATGATGTAATAATACTTATATATTTTATAAATTAAATTTCAGGTAATTTTTTACACATTATATTATTATATTCCTTATATTAATATAATTGTTTGTATTTTTAAAATTAACAATATTGATTTTTATTCTATTTTCTTACAAATATGATATACAATATTAATCTAATCTGCCTTACTGCTTTGATAAAATAAGTCGATTTTTTCATCACTTGCCTTATTAAATTTTGCAATGTTTATTGAACTTTACTTTATTTTCTTTACATACATTGGTTTAAAAGTTAAAATTTGGTTCATTTATTCGACTTCACTGTCAGGTCTGAATCTTTTTGTTGCAGGTTGTTTATCTTCACTTATTAAGTCAGTCTTTCCATACATTCACATATTAATGGGCGATCTTAATGCCAAGGTGGGTCAAGGTAAGGTAGGAGAACAAGTAGGAAAATATGGGCTTGGAAACAGAAAAATGACAGAGGAGATCGATTGATGTAATTTTGCCAAAGTAAAGACTTCGTAATAACTAATACCTTTTTTAAATTACCTCATCGACGGTTATATACATGGACATCTCTACAATATACCAAAGAAAAAATAGAATGAAATCAAATACACTACATTATGATAGCAAGGAGGTATCATAATGCTGTTAAATGTACTAAGACGTACCCAGGAGCTGATATAGGCTCAGATCATAACCCGGTAGTTACTGTGATAGAGGCGAGACCAAAAAATATTAGAAGACCACACAGAAAGGCACTAGATTTAAATAAACTTAGAAACAAAAATATACGACAAGGAACAGGAGAAGAAATAAATGAAAACCTCCGTTCAGTGCAGCAACAAATTAATGATACAATCAACGTTAACCAAAAATTAAAGTACATAAATACAGCTATACAAACAGCAGGAAAGAAACATCTTACAAAAACAACAACAAAGAATAAGGGGTGGATGACACAAGATATACTAGACTTGATGGAACAAAGAAGAAAGACGAAGAATTACCCAGACAAACACAAACAAATAAATAAACACATAAAAAAGAGAATAAAAGAAGCCAAAGAGGAGTGGATTAAAGAATAATGTGAAGAAATGGAAACCTATGATAAAAAGTACGATGCGTTCAATATGCACAAAAAAGTAAAAGAAATAACAGGAAGCATAAAGAAATGCCAAATAGGTAAACTTAAAGACAAAGATGGAAATCTTATTGTAGATCTAGAGAATAAAATAAAAAGATGGACAGAATACCTGAATAAATTATTTGAAGACGATAGAAACAACTTATCTCAGATAATCAATGCAACTGGGCCAGACATATTGAAAGAAGAAGTAGAATACGCAATAAGAAACGCTAAAACTGGAAATGCAAATGGACCTGATGAAATTCCTACAGAACTGTTGAAGCTTTTGAATGATAAATCCGTAACCATAATATTAAATTTTGCAGCGAGGAGCTAAAATAGTTCCCCCTCGACTTTCCTATGTCGATCTTTCGAAAGTAACTTCGTTTCGAAAGATTTTAAGTTTCGAAAAATTGGATGAATTTTTTAGCTATTAAATTCAATATAAAGTTTAGATTTTCATTCAAAATTTGTGCAAATTTTACTTCTTAATGTTTATAAACAATGGAGATATAATTAACAAAAAAATTGTCGCTAACTTCGTTCCTATTATTCATAGAAGGTTTATTTTTTTGTTAAATGTGAGTTTTTTTACCAGCTATCTAATGGTTGTACGTACAAGTCTGTAGCTTAAAAAATATAGAAGTTATTACAATTGTTTATAAGTAAAAAACATACCCCTTTTTCAAACGTTTATTTTGTAAATAATTTCGATGAAAACTCAATATTCATTTAACTTCTGAGATAGTATAAGTCTTAAAGAATCCTATAAAATTTGTTAAATGTATCTAGCATCATTCATAGGGCAAGTTCAATGGTTTAAATAATTAGTCCCAGGGATAAACAAATTGAATAACTTTTAAACTATTTGACCGATCGGGGGGAAATTTCGCACAAATTTAAAGGACATTAATTCAATTAAAAAAATTAATTAAATTTATAAATTAGTGCAAAAAACTGCTTTTTGCAAATATCTTCGTAAAATATTTATCAATTGTAATTGAAAAAACGGGAAAATAAAGATATTCTTGATATAAAAAAATTGTATAAATATTGTTTATTTAAATTATAAGGGAAAAAACTTATAGATAAAAAATCAAATTCTGACCATAAATTATTGTTTAAAAAAAACGCCAGGTAAAAATAGGAGTATCTTTTTATCTATTCGTCATCTAGTAACCCCCACCTATGTCTTAAAAGCTTCAGATATTTGCGAAACATTTTGCCGTGAAATCGATGATTTTTGTATAACCAGACTGGGCTATTAAACCAGTTTGCGATAGAAATTTTTAAAAACCTGATTTATAGTGAAGACTTTATCTTTGATTTCAAATATCTCCATAACAATAAAATTATAGTTAAAGACTTCTTGCTGGGATATGAAGTAATGTAAAGCAGTCCGTTGTCCTTTTTTAACTTATTTATACTTAATAAAAAAGCATGCTTACGTTTTGATCCACAATCCACAGGAATTAACTAAATGAATGTAATAAACTAGACATATCTTGAACTTTCTCTACTGGTATGAAACTAATTAATAAAAATTCAATTTTATCAATAACGAACCACAAAAGGGAGGCGACCATAAATTTATTATTGGATACAGATTTACATTCTTTAACAGAAAATAATTTTTAGATAAATTTTAAATAACAATTTTTAGTTTCTTCGTGCAATTAAAGATTATAGTTACTAAACTTTATTGTTTAATTAGATAAAAAAATATTAAACATTTATTAAAAATTTGTTATCTCCAGTTATGTAAGAAATGATACTGGTATAAAATGTAAATAAATTGTAATATTCCTTAAAAAGATTAAATACGAGGCGTCTTTTTTAAGTAAGAACCGTTTTGGAATTAAAAAAAGACGTGCAAAGATATGGCAATAATTTTATTTTTACATGAAAGCCTGTACCTTAATCTACTTTTCTACATAATTTCCGTGAATATTGAGGCACTTGTCATAACGTGGCACCAGTTTTTGGATACCCTCCTGATAAAATTCTGCGGCCTGACTTGTTAACCACTGCATCACAAATGTTTTGACTTCGTTATCGTCTTGAAGACTCTGACCGCCCAGGTGTTTCTTCAAGTGCTGGAACAAATGGTAGTCGCTGGGCGCCAGATCAGGGCTGTATGGCGGATGATCTAGAGTTTCCCATTTAAATGATTTGATGAGATCTTTGGTCTGATTAGCCACATGTGGACGGGCATTGTCATGCAGAAAAATAAGACGCTGCATTGATTGTCTCATTACAAGGTAGAAACTCCACTAGCAATACTCCTTTTCTGTCCCAAAAAACTGTGTACAAGATTTTCCACACAGAAATTGTTTGCTTAAACACACTCTTTTGGGTGATGATGAATGTCGCCATTCCATGGATTGTTGTTTCGATTCTGGTGTGACGTAGGCCACCCACGTTTCGTCACCAGTAACAATTTGGTCTAAAAAATCTTCACCTTCACTGTGGTACCGCTCAAGCAAAGTCAATGCACTGCCTAAACGTTGGGTTTTGTGCAAATCCGTCAACATTTTTGGAACCCAACGTGAACACAATTTCCGGTAATTCAAGTTCTCGGTAACAATGCGATACAAAACACTACTAGAATACTGAGGAAAGCAGTCGGACAATGATGAAATTGTAAAACGTTTGTTTTCTCTCGCCTTTTCGCCCACTTTCTGCACCAAATTTTCATTAACGACCGAAGGACGCCCACTCCGTTCTTCATCATGCACATTTGTGCGTCTATCTTTAAATGCTCTCACCCATTTCCTTACCATTCCATCACTCATAATGTTTTGTCCGTAAACTTCAACGATCTCACGATCAATATCGATCGGTTTTACGCCTTTAGTACTAAGAAATCGTATAACAGCCCGTACTTCACAATCAGCGTGACTCACGATTGTTGGAGGCATCTTAAACACTGGAGTAAACAAGTATACAATGAAGAATCAGACTGTAATGGCTCAGTGCGTAGACAAGAGATGTAGGTAACCAGCGCTCATGCGCGGAACGCCGATTGTAGCGCTGCGGCGGCGGAATCGCAAAACGGTACTTACTTAAACAACATGCCTCGTATATTAAATATATTGTTTATATGTGATTAAGCCACAGTTGATTGTAAGGAAATTTACATTTTTATCTAATGTTTGACGTTTCTTTTTCCACTTAAAAAATAGTTTAAAAAAAATAATATTTTAAAAAATTTTGCGAAAATGTATAACTGTCACAGTTGTTAACATTTTTTATATACACACTCGCAGAATCGTTTTAAATAATCTTTTTTCTAAACGACTTGAGCTTAGGGTTGTTTTTACTTGGGGGGTGAAAGCCACCCCTTTTCGGGTGTGAAAAAACGTACATTTAAAATAAGTTCGGAAATATGTAGATATATGTACTGTAGTCAATACTTTTTAAGTTATTTGTGAGTGAAAATGTTCATTTTTAGGTTTTCATGCGGTTTTTCACAAATTACTTAAAAAGTGAATATTTCATCTAAAAAAATATTCCTAACAAAAATGTAGCTTACAAAAAACAAATAAAAAATTATGTATTTATGAAGTCTGTAAACCCAGTAGAATTTCAACTTTGCCAGTTGCCATTTAAAGCCCATACAAAGACATCGTCTCAGGGTCAGCAAACCCCAAAATTGGGTGTCTTACATTGCCATGCAGAGTATCTGTTAAAAAATTTTCACACCAAATTATTAACAAAAATGTAATAAAAAACAAACTTTGTACCATTTTAAGGATTTGTACCCAAATATTAAGTGGCTTAACTTATGTACATCTGGTAAATGCACTTATGATGGACTTTTTATTCCAAAATCGTTCTGTTGTGATGTAGAACAAAAGGGTTTTCTTTAATAATATACATGTTATAAGCGATTTTTAAATGAAACTTTTATTGTATTTATGTTTTCAAAAAAAGAAAATACTACAAATATTCGAATTTCTTCGTAGGGGGTGGTTTATATAAGGCAAAAAATTATGTGGTATAGTGATATCTCGTATGTTGTTATACGTTCATTAATGATAAAGATACTGTGTAGTGCCCTTTTGGTAGTAGCCATTTTTGTTTTTTCTATCTGAGAATATTTCCCCTTTCATCTGCTATGTCGCATGTTAGGATTCGATGAGTTGTTTATTTTGTATTCAGCGAGAGGCCTTCTTTAAGTCAATAAATCAAAATTTGTCTTATACCAAATCCATTTTTATCTATTAAGTGCCCTATGATACCTCGTATGTCGCTATAAGTTCATTAATAATGTAGATACTATGTGGTAACCTTTTGCTAGTCGCCTTCTTTGTTTTTTCTGTCTGAATCGTTATATCCTCCCCTTTCCTTTGCTATGTCACATGTTAAAATTTGTTAAGTTGTTTATTTTGTGCTCAGCGGGAGGCCTTCTTTAAGTCAATAAATCATAACTTGTCTTTTAGTTAAACGATTTTTATCTATAGTGCCCTATGACATCTCGTATGTAACTATAAGTTTATTATTAATGAAGACACTGTATAGTGCCCTTTTAGTAGTCGCCTTGTTTGTGTTTCTATCTTCATATATTCGCGATATCCTTCCCTTTCATTTGACGTATCACACGTTCCTATCGGTCCAATAACAAACAAAATACGATGTAATGCCCTCTTAGCAATGTCGCAATATTTTTTTTTTCTATCTCAACATATTCGCTACATCCTCACCTTTCCAATTATGTATCGTACATCACGGTCCGAGGAACTATTCTACCCCCATCACAAAATGCTCAAAAAATGAGCAGAATAGACCTTAGCATGTTCTTATCGGGTTTTATATGGGAAATGAAGCAGAAACGGTATAGCAGCGTTTTTACAAGTATAGCTTTTACGTAATTTTATTTAACTTTTTAAAAATATAATTTTAATTTAATTTTATTTTGGTACAGCGTTTGTTAAACGTCAGTTCATTTTTATAGTAAGTATATGTTTATCTTAACCAATGATATATAATAAATATAGATTATACGTCATTGATCTTACCTTAAAATTACAGTAACCTATATTTTCAGCAATTTTGCTAAAAAATTAATTACTGTAAAGTAGCAAAATTTCTAAATAACAATATTTAAATCATCATGTTGTAGAATAAATTATCAATAAATCAACCGTATCGTTTCAAGAACAAAATATGATTGAAATTTCATATCTGGTTAGTTGAGATTTCTTTCCTAGGTGTCGTCGCTACCTTACTGGAAAAACGATGTAACTTGTCGTCATAGCCTTTTATATAGATATATTTCCGGAGTGGAAATCAAAACGTCAACATTAGTTAAAAATGTAATTTTCATTACAATCAATTGCTGTAGCTGAATATAACTTTATCAACAAATTACGTCGTAAAGGTGGTTACGGTGGTGTAGGTATTTTCATGCCAGGAAGGCGAAAAAAAGGAAGGCCCAGAACACTTGGTTGGATGACGTGAAAAACGACCTGAAAACAATGAACATAAGACAATGGAGAAGAAGGCCACAAGAGAGATCTGAATGGAAGGACATAGCCAGACATGCAAAGACCCATCCAGGGTTATGATGCCAAAAGAAGAAGAAGAAGAAGGTATTTTCATCACACAGGCAATTCATTACCAAAATACCGACATCAACAAAAATTTGATGATGGTATAGTAGCTTATGCAGTTTTTTAGAGAAATTAATCTGTCATCGGTGTCAATTTATAGACCATCAGATTTCCTTCATTTAATGTATTATTTAACCTATTCCTTCAATTTAATCTAGCAAAAATTATTTTTCTCCGAGATCTTAACGCGAACCACGGTATGTGGGGGCCAATTGCAGTTGACCGTAATAATAGAATATTAAAGGAGGCCATGGATTATTGTGAATTAATTAACTTAAATGACGGTTATCAATTAAAAACGCCAAAAAGAATTTCTTCAACTAGTAATCACTCAGCAGTTGACTTAACTCTAGCAACTCCCCTGTTAGCCGATCGTGTAGCTTGGTCAGTAAATTCAGACACATTAGGTTCAGATCATTTCCCAGTCAATGTAGAAATTCAAATTAACCCCGTCTTTTTTGTCATAAACTTAGCAACCAAATGAAATGACTCTTGTCTGACGCTCTGGTCTGTTTTCTAAACTACATTTAAATTAGACATTAGGGCGCGCAATAATTTATAATGAAATTTAACTTGAGTAGACAAAATTGAATTTTTCCTCAATGCAATAGCGATCGCAGCATCGAAATCATTGCCTATTAAGACATTTTTTACACCTTCTGTACCAAGACCTTACTGGTGGGACGAGGAATAATCTGAGATTGTCAAAAATCGCAAAGAAGCTCTCAACGAATTTAAAAAACTAGGCAATTTTGCCAATTATCTACACTAAAAAAACATGGACGGCTAATATTAAACGTACTTTTAAACTTAAACAAAAAAACAGTGGAAAAACATTTATAAATAAATTAAATAAAAACACTCATTTGACTGAAATATGTAATAATGTAAGATATATTTGCAATAAAAATTATCAAAAAAGAAAACCTCAATTAGATGAAAGAATTATTCAAAAAGTTCTTGATAAATCGGCTCCTTGTAAAATAATAAATCGACGAATAAACACACATTGTTTAACCAAATTAATTGGTGTAGTTTATCCTTTAGTGACATATAAATATAATATTTAACTAAGACAGGCTGCAGGATACTGCGATTTTAGATGAAATACAGCAGAATGTCGCATTCATTCAATCTGATGACAATGACAAATATTAACCAACAACGTCGACAAAGATTTTTCCATGGCAGATGAGGACGATTAAGCTACCAACAATATCTTTACGTTGTGATCGATATGGGATAGCTGTTGCCGTAGCATTAAGTGTACTTGAAGACATTGGTGTTATAACTAAAACTGATACTTCAAAAGTCATAGACCGATACAAAATTAAAACGAAAAAGCGTAGTGCTAGGAAATTATTACAGCAACAACAACTGCCACAAGTGAACCGAATGGCTTATATTTTAATGACAGAAAGGACAATGCCATAATTATTGAAAAAATTGAGACAAGAAAAGTAAAAGGATTACTTTTCTCATCATGAGAACCTACTGATAGCAATGATATTTGACGAAAGGATACACATTAGAGAGCTAGTACTAAGGAGAGTATTAAAAGCCAGACAGGCTCAAGCCAAGAGCAAAAGTATTAGAAATTTGATTCCTCCAACTTTAAATGTTGTAGCATAGGACTAGATTGAAATAATATACTGAAATTTTGCAAAACTATCTTTTCCACCACTTATTCGAAGAGTTTAAAATAAAGAAATTGAACGAAGTTCCTGCATTTCATCAAGCGACATGCCAGACTTGAATATATCAAACTATCCTAGGCTCACGCAAGCTGTCGATCGGTGCATAAAGTTGGTCACAGAAGCATCGTATAGTGTATGTGGACCCTAATCAAAAGATTTATTCATCAGGGCAACACTTAAATTAAGGTCCAAGGTTGGTTAGAGAGAAGGGTGTGGGTGGAGCTCAAAGTTCAGCCACTTCCTCGTAGTAAGTTCTGGATCGTTTAAATATTGTTATACAATATCTATACAAGCAAAGAGCTGCACAATAGAACTGACTATATAATATATTGAACAAAAATAAGGTAAGTAAATGTTTCTTAGTTTACCAAAATCATCAAAAATTTTAAATTTTTATAGGTTTTGATTGACCTTGGGGGTGTAAAGTTGTGTTATAGATATCACCTTTTATCGGACGACCACATCAAGCGGAAATGGTTCTTGATAACTGGTCCTTATAAGACACCTAACTCTCAGTTATGGCTCCAAGTGCCACACTAGGGCCACTGCATTGGTCTGCAGGCTAAACTAAGTGAGAGTAGCCAGATATAGCGAAAATTTCACCGATCGATTGCCGATCTAAGAAATCTCACACTTGCTAATCAACGGCTCTGGGCGGAAGAATTGGTAGGTGGTAGGACACCCTTTTTGCCTGGGATTGAGAAATCAGTCCCGAAGGTGGATGAACCAATACCTTGGTCAACGGCATAAGGATGTACAATCATCATAGTTTTAGAAACTAATAACGGCGTTACTGATCATGGCCTTCGGAAGCCAAGATCCGGCAGGAGAGAAGAAGTCAAGGACTCTCAGGTCGTTAATCAGCGAATTTCTTGTCAAAAGAACGTAGATGAGAAAATAAGACTGTCCAACACTAGAATAATAATCTGGAATATTTAGAGCATGTTTTAGCCTGGTAAAATGCACAATGTTATTCAAGAAATGAACAGGTTGAATATCGATGTACTGGGTATCAGTAAAGCCAGGTGGCCCAACCCAGGTTGTTTTTCAACAGACGAAGCCACAATATATTATTCCTGTAGTGAGAATAACCAACACGGCGTGGCAGTAATGGTTAATAAAAAATTTAATAGAGTGGTGGAATGTTATTTCCCTATCTCAGAAAGGGTAATGGTACTGAAGTTGGTGACATCTTATGCCAAATAGAATTTGATATAAGTTTATGTTCCTACGGCGAATGCCGACGAAGAAGAAGTGGAAATATTTTACCGAGATACGAAAGAGGCACTGAGAATAGCGAAAAGAAGAAAAATCAAGATAGTTCTAGGTGATCTTAATGCAAAGATTGGAAAGGGATAAAGTGGAAAGTGTATAGGAAACTATGGTCTGGGAAATCAAAACGAGAGAGGAGACCGTCTGTTACAATTCTGTCAAGAGCAGAACTTGATTATTACAAACATATTTTTCAAGTTACCAAACACACGACTGTATACGCAGATATACGTATAGATCGCGGCGATCGCTCGCAGATACATTGGAGAAAGTAGTCAGGAACCAGATAAACTATAATGTGATCAATGAAAGACACCGTAATGCTTTTAAAGCTGTGTGACACATTCCACTTATCGCCAAGATTACTGTCACCCTTAAGAATATTCAAAGAGATCAAAAATTCCCTACAATAGACACAAGAAAACTTTTTTAGCACACGTTTTAGTGACACTCTTGAAACAAATTTAAAGTTCAGGCGTATTACCCAAAGACTGGTTAACGTCGATTTTTATTTATCTCTTCAAAAAGAAAAACGCAAGAGGATGCACCGATTACCGCACCAGTAGCTTGATATCTCTTGAGCTAAAATTACTACTAAAAGTCATCCATAACCGAATATATCACAAACTGGGCATAGACGTAAATGATACACAATTTGGTTTTCGCAAGGGCCTAGGAACGCGTGAAGCAGCTCTTTTTTCACTTAATATACTGATACAAAGATGCCTAGACGTCAATCAAGATATATACGCATGTTTTATTGACTATATTAAAGCATTCCATAAAGTACGACATGAACAATTAATAAATGTCCTGAAACCAAAGAAGATTGACTACAACGGATCATCTCAAATTTATACTATAAACAGCGAGCAAAAGTATGTGTTACCGAACAGCTGTCAGAAGAAATTGAAATTAGACGTGGAGTGAGACAAGGATGTATATTGTCGCCAATTCTTTTTAATGCCCACTCCGGAGATATCCTGAAGGAAGCTCTTTAGGGTGAAACAGCTGGAATAAAGGTAAATGGACTTTCCATTAACAACATTAGATATGCAGACGATACTGTGATCTTAGCCGAAAATATTGAAGATCTTCAGAGACTGGTGACCAGAATAGCGGAATATGGAAAAGAGTACGGTCTAACAATGTACGTCAAGAAGACGAAATTTATGAGAATATCGCAAACTCAAAGAAATAACGAGAATCTTCTAATAAACGGAACCAACGTCGAACAAGTGGACAAATATGCATATCTGGGAACAATGACTAACTTCACAAATGATTCCATTCCGGAGATCAAAATCAGAATAGAAAAGGCTAGAGCAAATTTCAACAAAAAACGAGTGCTATGTTCAAGGGATTTAAAATTGGAACTAAAAGTGAGGTTGGCGAGGTGCTATGTTTTTTTGACTTTGTTTTATGGAATGGAATCTTGAACCTTGAATGCGACATCAATGAAAAAACTGGAATCATTCGAGCTGTGGTTGTATAGAAGAAATCTGAAAATATCGTTGGCAGAACACGTCACAAACAAAGAGGTTCTAAGAAGGATGAATAAAGACACAGAAATTTTAAATACATTTAAAATAAGAAAATTGGAATATCTCGGAAATATTACCCGTGGAGAGAAATACACCTTGCTCCAACTGATTATGCAGGGAAAGATCCAAGGAAATAGAAATATGGAAAGGCGTAGGATGTCATGGATGCGCAACCCGAGAGAGTGGTATGGATGTACATCAAATGAACTTTTCAGGGCAGCCGTCTCAAAAGTCTGAATAGCTATGATGATTGCCGACCTCCGCCACGGAGATGGCACTTGAAGAAGTATATTGACCTTGCGGAATCAAAAGATATTTGTGAAATGCATAAAACTAGTTTTTTTTTTATAATTAAACCATGCAAACTGTAAATAAATTTTACTAAAGCGATAAATAAAACATACGTGGAGGATAAGTAAAAATTTTTTAACAAAAACGAAAAATTTTATTTTTTTCACAATATTTAGGCTTGTTGCGGGATCTGAAGATAAAGTCCGATTTGAATATTTTTTTGTATATATTATATATATATATATACATACATACATATGTGTGTGTATGTGTGTGTGTGTGTGTGTGTGTGTGTGTGTGTGTGTGTGTGTGTGTGTGTGTGTGTGTGTGTGTGTGTGTGTGTGTGTGTGTGTGTGTGTGTGTGTGTGTGTATGCGCGAAGTGTAAAATACATCTCTACATCCAAATTACTTTCATGAATAATTTCACAGTAAATAAATTTTTTTTTGTTTTGGCAAACCCCATCGTTGCGTATACGCAACATTTTGTTATAAAAAAACTAAGAACTTTAATTTTTTTTTAACTTGATAAATAAGTATTTAGATATAATTTTAGCAATAAAATGCAATAAAAAAAAACAAAATTTGTTTTTCTTCTACTCTTGGGAACTAATGGGTTAAGTGGATATTTAGCTGTAGAATCCACGATACTATTACCGTTGATTGAATATTTGGGTTATTCAATAATTAACGCTATTACCCAATATGTCTGAATCTCCCTTAACCCATACGAATTTAACATTATATATGATAAAGCTGATAATTTTAGTATCTGTTGCAAAATTTTTAACATGAATATATTGCTATTATTTGTGACTTTAAAGTTTTGTAATGCATTTAATATTAATAATGAATCAATGTGCACGACAATTTTGTTTCACTAGTCCTTACAACACCATTCAAGTTTTTATGTATAGCATACGCTTCAGCGGAAAAGATGCTGGATTGATTATTTGAAGTAAATGCTTTTTAGTCTTCCTTTTGGTACAAAGTAAGAACTGGTTGTACATGTTACTAATTTTGACCTATCAGAATAGATTGCAATGTAGTCTGAATAGTTACGTAAGATCTCTTTTAGAGTATTCTGACGAAACTCTAATGTTTGTAGATAGATCACTTGTCAGGTGTGGTATGTTCATTGATTCCAAAATAGGGAGAATTTATTAGCTTAAGTTCATTGCAAGTTACAAATGCTTTTGCAAGTGGTGAGAAATCCTTTTTTAAGAAGAATTTAGGTTTTAAATCAGTTGCATTTAATTAATTAATTATTTTAGCATCATAGGTGCACCGATAATGTTGAAGTATTTTCTTGCCAGATACCTATTCTTTGCGTAATAAAAGTGGGTTTTCAGAGACTAGAACCAGTGTGGCTTCATTTGGAGTGATTTTGATTAACTTTAACATAAGTTTCAAATCTTTAAATTTGGATTCTACCAAGTTTACGTAAATTAGTTATACTAGCTAACCCATAAACCAAACAGTCGTATTCTATAATAGATCTTCAATGCAATTCAATGCAATATTTGGGTCTGCACCCATAATCTATTACAAAGGATTTTAAGTTAATTAATACCATTTTCGCAGCTACTACTTGTGTAGTTAACATGTTAACTCCAAAGCAGTTTTCTGTCAAGTATTACTCCAAGGTATTTCAATTCCTAAACAATTAGTATGGCATTGCCCTGTAAGAATACAGTGGCATCTTTAATAGGGTGTTTTCTAGAAAGATTACTACAGCACACTTTTGGTACAAAATAGTGAAGCCATTTATCAAATTCCAGCTATCAAAGTTGTACATTTTACGTTTTACTTCAGTAATACATTCGATGTACGTTTTCTTCTGTGAATAAATGACCTATCATCAGCATATTGTAAACAAACAATTTTGGGAGACTATAAATTTTGCAAATCATATGTGTACAGATTAAAAAGTAGTGAACTTAAAACATCTCCCTGTAGAATTCCTTTTGATGTAATCATTGGTCTTATGACATTATGACCTACTCGCCTCGATACGTTTATGTCTTTATATAAATTTGATAGTAAATATGCCATGGATTTTGGAACTCCAAGAAATACAAGTTTATCACACAGTATATTTAAATCAATATTGTCATAAACACTTTATATGTCGATAAACAATGCACTTGTTGTCACGGAACTGAAAAAGCCAATTTGAACATCTTTAGTCAGATAAACGACTACATTCGTCGTACCACAAGTCTTGTTTGTATCCAAATTGTGTTGCTCGTAGTATACTTGGCAGCCTTATCCAAGTTTCCATTCTCAATTTTAGAATTCTTTAGAATGTAATTATTGTTTCTCATGGCACTGGTTCTCATGGTTCGTCCATATAGTGGTCTTTAAGTTAGGATGTGAGCTGGAATAATTTTTCATCATCGAACTGTTCCCGTTTTTGTAGAAGGCACTTTAAATCAATCTCGATGTATTGATCGTATAATCGAAACTGATTTCCTTCAATTTTCCACTACTGCAGATCCTGATTTTCGTTATGTGCAGAAAAATTCCTCCTATTGCTCCTCATCTGCACAATGCTTATACTAAACAAGGTCTTCAAGATCTTCTTAAACAGGAATGGATTCTATTGCCTCAAAACGAAATTGATAATTTAATTTTAAGCGTGCAAAGGAGGTGTCAAGCTGTAATTAATGCTGCTGAAGAAAATAAAAACTAATGAATACATTTTTTGTTAGATTTTTATTTTGTATACTGACTTTTTTTGTTAAAAATTTCTATTAAATTAATAAACTTTTGAATTCTTCTTTGATTAGTTTATTATAAAGAAATCACACTGTACTAAAATTGAGTTGATTGTATTGCTAACTAATCAGGCATTCTAACGGTATATCACTTTTTAAAATACAATAAAAATTGATGTATATATGAGAAAAATACTTTGTGTTTCTGATGTGTTTTTTTTTAGGTTTAAATCGACTTACATATTGACTTTTTTGTATTTACCACATAAGGTAACAAGCACTGGGACCGCTTCTCAATAACTAAAGAACAAAAATAATAAAAACTAAAGAACAGAAAAGCTGCAGGTAAAGATGGGACACCAAATGAATTTTTTAAATATGGGGGAGCGGCAATAGATCAACTGACAACATTAATTAACAAGATTCTAAGACAGAATAAAATACCTGAAAAAGGAGGACACGCGAGCTAAACCTATTATTTAAAAAGGATGATAAGAAACAACCAGAACATAACTTAATAGATGAACAGCAAGGTTTTCGTAGGGAAAGTCGTGTACACATGCAATATTCGTTATAAAACAGATTACTGAGAAAGATTGATTAATCGATTTATAGAAGACATTTGATGGAGTAAATTGTTTAAAAAAAAAAATTCGGATGAGTTACTTAACATGATTGTTAAGGAAACCAATCTGTACGCAAGGCAAAATAGGCGTAATGTTTTAATTGAGAAAGACGAACTCAAAGATTTTTTTGGATTCCTTTTAATCATGGGATTTCATCAACTGCCTGGGATAAGAATGTATTGGTCTTATGACCAAAATTTTAGAGTGGATAGAGTCACAAACATTATGAGGGTAAAGCGTTATTTTAGCGATTCTACTTCAGCATTGTCTAAACGACAATGAAAAAAGTTCAAAAAAAGGTGAAAACAAATTCGATAAACTTCATAAACTGAGAACAATTATCGACAATCTGAATAAAGAATTTAAATTATTATATTCACCATCCAGAGAGCTTTCAATATATAAAAGCATGGTAGGCTTCATGGGCGCTCATCTTTGAAGCAATACATGCCCATGAAGCCTGTTAAACGAGGCTTCAAAATTTGGGTTATGACCTGTGCACGAACAGATTATATGCTCTCATTTAAAGTTTATGAAGGAAAGATGACCAGTCACATTGAGGGTACATTGGGTGAAAGAACTGTTCTGCATTTGAGAGAGCCATACTATTTCAAAGGTTATGCTTTATACTTTGATAACTTTTTTTCCACAATTGAATTGCTGCCAATTTGCTACATAAGAATACCTTTGCCTAGGTTGCCTATTTTGTAGGAGATGAGTACAGTGGAATATCAGTTTGCAAATGGCATGACAGAGGCAAAAAGTGTGTGGTCATAATAAGTTCTCTTCCCGATCCTTCATCGAAAGTTGAAATTGTTCGAACGCAGAAGGAAAAAAAGGGAAATTGCCCTGTTTACAATCAGAAGCTGAATACAACAAATTCATGGGTGGCGTTGATCTTTTTGATCAAAACCTTGCTTCCTACTCCATCTCATGGAAAAGTCGTAAATGGTGGATGAAAATTTTCTTTTACCTTTAAGATTCTGCAATTGTGAACGCACATATAATGTACAAAATATCAATGGCCGCTGAAAGAAAAAAAAGCCATGTCTCATTTATAATTTCGGTCGATACTAGCCAATGAACTAATTGGTAATCCGGCAGAAAAAAAGAGGTGCGCCCACTACCACAAGCAAAAACAAAATGCGTAAACTTGGTAGATGTTCTATTTCTATCAATAATGCTACTAAAAAAACCAATGTTTTGGGGTGCATTTACCAGTAAAGAGGAAGTATAGGCTATGTGCACGTTGCTCCACCAAAACAAATGTAAAGAGATCAAAAATAGCATTTAGTGAGTGTAATGTTGGTCTGTGTTTAGAATATTTCGCAGAATTTCATAAAACTGAGTAATTTTTATTTTGAACATTTACTATTTAGAATTTGTAGTAATGTTATGTTTGTAAATGTCCCGTTTTAGTTTGTCTCGTTTTCAAATAGAAATATTTTGAAACATTTTTTTGATGTGTTCTTGGTTTTTCAGGACGGTTAGTGACACATATATAAGGCACCTCAAAAAATACTTTGTGATGAAAATTTATTTATAATTTGACACTTTTTATTATATAGCATTTCATTTAAACCAGATTTTACTTTAAAATCCGAAAAAAATAAGAAAAAATTATTTGCGCCTTAAAGGGTTAATGAAGTCAAAAATCTCAAAGTTACCTCAACAGAGAGAGCCAAAGATCTAACTAAAATTTCTCAATTCTAGTTACAGATAGAGACTCTAAATAAAATTGTGAAAATGCTAATGTTTAAACGCTATTCTTAAACATCTGCTTGTTAAGTTAATATTTGTGTATGTTTTATTAGTAATGTTTAAAAGATATTAAGACTGAGCTTCATTTTTCCGATATATAGTTTACAACAAAATAACAGAATTTGATTTAATTCGTCACAAAAAGCTGCAAAAAGTTCGTCGCTGGTAATATAAAAAAGAGCTACAGGTAGTTTCTCATTTTATTGCGTATATTTTTTTCCACAGTTGTCTGGCGTTAATGTTTATCCTTAATCTTTCCAAGAGCGAGAGACTTGACACAAAAATGTATACCATTATTTTACTTTAATGGCTGCTATATACGTAGCCATTTTTTTTGCCTTATCTTCTAAGAAATTGATAAAATATTTCGACATGATCTTCACCCTAGTTTTATATGGTTTTTATTAGTTGCATGACAAATACATAACAACATTAACAGAATAGATAGGATAAGAACCTTTAACTCTTGTTTATATTTATATATATATATATATATATATATATATACATATATATATATATATATATATATATATATATATATATATATATATATATATGTATATATATATATATATATATATATATATATATATATATATATATATATATATATAAATATGTCACAAGCACTTGAACTTCTCAAAAAAAAATATTTTATTTTCAAAATTAAGTTACAATTTACAGAGATATTTACTACAACTAAATAAGAACTAATAATAATAATCGTGGGCTTCTTCCTTCCTTCTTTATAACCTCTGATCTTCGGAATTTGCTGACTCTAGATAGTCGGGGAGCTTCTTTCACATTTCTCCTCCCTCCTTTGGTAACTTCTGCAATTAATTCATTCAGAATTTGAATTTGGGCAGGATGGAGTTTCGTACCAAATAGAATTTGGGAAATTCTTTTTCGTTTTTTAATTAGGAATATTGCTAAAAATGCTAAAACAAACAAAAGTATAACAATTGAAGTGGTGCTCAGTCCCATTGAAAGTGGTGGTAAAACATCTATTGTTTCGAGGGGTTGAATTTGACCATGAGTATTTGGAATTGTTAACTTCTCAATTTTGATCTGGTGATCCGGCAATAGTTTTATTGGAACTATTTTTGGTAGTGAAATGTCTTCGGATGTTTTCTTGTTGAAGTAGATTCCTTCAATGACGATTGGTTCTTCCATCGTTAGTAAACTGCTTGATTTTACTTCTTGTTATTGAATTATTATTGTATGGATTATTCCCAGCAATATCACTTTGCTTGTTTCTTGGAAAAAGTTCTCTGTCACTATGGTCTTTGTGCAATTATGGACATTTGGTATCGTATAATGGGATTGTACGTTTTTGGTACAAATGATGTGGTCACTTTCTCCAATGCAGCTTTCGAACCATTTGTTGTTGACATAATAGGGTGTAGGTGGTAAAATCATGATGTGATCTTTATTTGGGATCGGATAAATCTTATAGGTGGTATAGGAAGTGACGTGGAGAATAGGTATTTTAACTATTATGAGCATTGTATTGGCGGTTACACAGACTAACATTTTGGATGCTTCGATTAATTCATATAGATGTTCATCACTGACAAGAAGCGAATTTCTAGGATACAGTTTAAGAAGATTTTCTTTTAAATTGTCTAATTCTTTTAACGTGAATAATTCGATATTTGGAATATTTAATTGAGATAAAGTAATGGTTCTAATTAGTTTCATTAAAAATTCGTTAATATTTTGAATGTTTACTATTTCATTATGCAAAATTAAATAACTATCAAAATCTGCAGAAAACTTACTAACTGCAGCTACAAGAGCAGCATTATCAGTATTTATCTTTTCTAAAAGTTTATCGAATCTTGTATTAATTGATTGTCGATATGATATTTGATTGTTAAATTTTTTGATTATTTCATTTTGTTTATTTTCTATTGCAATAATATGTGTTTTTAATAGATCAAGGTCAGAGTCATCTGGGTTACCTGTTATATATTTGATGGCAATTCCGAGAAAGTTAAAGAGTCCTCTTTTCTGTTTGCGAGTAATCTTATGCAAATCATCTTTTACTTGTTCGCGTACATGAATATATTGAGAATAAAGTAGTGAGAGAGGTGTTTTCTTAAAATGAGCTTGGAATTGGTTGATTGGGCTAGTTTCTATTATATTCGATAAATTGTCTAGGGAAATATGAAAGAAGTGTCTATGGTAATGGGAGATTCCTTTTGATTTTCCTATCTCCTCAGCATAGTAGCCATTATTCTGAATCTCCTGAATCCTGAGTTGACGGCCCAGCGCGAGGATTTTCCTGTGAACAAGTTTGAGCTTGAGTATTTTTGTCTGTACATTTTCTTGTTCTTTTAACAAACTTAAGATGTGTACTTGTTGAGTTTTGTTTGTCTGTCTTACCTAAAATCTTTGTTTTTTCTTGTTTATCTGGATGTATTATAGAATAAGGTGCTTGTAGTTTTGGTTTATGTTTCTTTTTTGAAACAAACAAAGTTTTTGAGATATCTATCTCGGGAATTTCTTCAGAGTTTTCGTTCTGTCTATCTAATATTTGCTGCCTATTTTCTTTTTGTTTATTGTATAAATATTCGATAAAAGGTTGTAATTCCTCCTTATGTCTTTGATTGTACGTTTCGTATATGGGAAGGTCAAAATCAAAATGGATTTCCTCGGCATAAGGTCCATATAGGACCAGAAAATGAAATGAAAATGGAGAGACATTTGTAGAACTATGAATCGATTGATTATAGATAAGAATGGCATGTGTTAAAATGTCGTCTAATGAATCATTGGGATTTTGGACATGTAAGGTCCTGAGTTTTTCGGTAAGTGTAGAATGGAATCGCTTTACGGGGGAGTTTAAAGATGAGTTATTAACTGTTGTGAAATGAATTTCGATTTTGTGGAGTTTTAAAAATTCTTTTATGACTGCTGAGTTAAATTCTGTGCCACTATCACATACAACTTTCTTTGGATAGTTATTGTGCGTAAAGTAATGCCTAAGTTTATTCAGTATTGAAATGGGTGTTTTATCGTTTAATTTATAACACTGTCCATATTTAGAAAATAAATCGATTATTATTAAATATAATGTTTTGTTACAGAAATTTAAGCCAGAAAACCAAACTAATAATATATAGAACACTCATCCTACCAGTGCTGACATATGGGTCAGAAACATGGACCATCTTCAAAACAGACGCAAATCTTCTGCTCGTCTTCGAAAGGAAGATACTAAGAAGAATAATGGGCGCATTCTGTGAGAATGGTATTTGGAGAAGGCGATATAATTTTGAATTGTACGAGAAGTATAAAAAAATAGTAAATGGTAGAGATGTAATATCCTTCATAAAAATAGGTAGGCTTAGATGGGCTGGACATGTGTCAAGAGCAAATGAAAATTACCCACCCAGACGAACTCTATTATCGGTCCCAGTGGGAAATAGGAGTAGAGGCAGACCACGACTGAGATGGAAGGACGGTGTGGACGAGGACACAAGCAAAATCGGCGCGGCAAATTGGCAACGGTTGGCGATGAACAGAAACGACTGGCGAAATAGACTGGGGAAGGTCAAAGCTCAACTAGAGCTGTAGCACCAATGATGATGATGAATGTTTTGTTGCAATGAAAAATGTCAATGTGTAAGATGTCAAATGGTCTTGGTCCAAGTAATGTCCCTAATTGTGGGAGTTTGTACGGGTGTCTTTCATATTTGTTTTTTAAGCATATTTTACATTTATTTATAAAGTTCGAGATCGTGGTTTGCATAGAAGGCCAATAGAAAGTTTGCTTTAGATGTTTCCACTATTCCATTATGATTTTCTCTGTGATATTTTTCTGCACATTCAACTTGTCGTTCCTCTTCTTCAATATCTTTTAGCAATTTATTGCAGAATATTGTCTTTACTGTTGATTTTATTTTCTCTTTAAAATAATTGCAAATGAAGGGTCTAAATTCATGAGGTATTATAATGGCAAATTTTTGATTCGGTCTTAGAATACTTTGAAATGCATCTGCTATTTCTGCTTGCCAGTTGTCGGTGAGCGTTACAGTGTATTGATGTTTATTAAAAATCTTTTTGTATTGTAACTCAAATTTAGCACATTTAGTTTGGAATATAATTTGGTTTGACGATAGATTAATTGGCTTGGGTGATATTTCAATTCCTGTGATAGGGTGTTCGACAGCGGTGTGTTGTGTATTGGTATTATTTTGCAAATTTTCAAATTCCTCGAGAAAATTTTTTGCGTCAAAAGCATCAATTGCATCTGGAGGTTCAGCTCAATCTGAGCTGGAGCTTAGAGCATTTATTTGAATTCTGCTGAGGGCATCGGCTACTTGGTTCTCTTTTCCTTTTTTATATCTAACTTTAAAATTGTAATCCTCTAACTTAAGTCGCCAGCGAGTTAGTCGAGAAGTAGGGTCTTTAACTTTTTAGATCCAAACTAGAGGATTGTGATCAGTTTCTACTATGAATTTCTGACTGTACAAGTACATACGAAAATGTTTACATGAATCTAAGGTTGCCAATAATTATTTTTCTATTGTAGAGTAATTTTGTTCGGCAGAATTTAGGGTCCTCGAATAAAAGGCAATTGGATGATTATTCTAAGATAGAACTGATCCTATCGCTATATTAGACGCATTCGTAGTAAGTACGAAAGGTTTTTCGACATCTGGGTATTGAAGAACAGGATTATTAGTTAAGAGTTGTTTACATTTTTCGAAACACTCCAAATAATTTGGATTTTTAGGATCTATAACAGCACCTTTACGAGTGCATCTGGAAAATGGAGACGTAATCTTTGCGAAATTTGGAATAAATCGCCTATAGAATCCGATTAATCCTAGAAAGGACTTTATTTCTTTGACAGTCTTTGAAAATGGGTATTTTTGAATGTCTTCAATTTTACAGGGATTAGGTTTTATACCTTGAGTGGTTACTACGTGTCCTAGGAAAGCCACTTCTTTCGTAAGGAACTCAGACTTATCTAATTGAACTTTTAAATTGTTTTCTAAAGGTATCGAATATGGTAGTGATATGAACGAGATGTTCGTGAAGAGATTTAGAAAAAATGATTACATCGTCCATATAGACGAATACAAATTTGTGAACGAAAGGACGGAGAATGTTGTCCATTAGTCTTTCAAAGGTTGCTGGGCTGTTCTTTAACCCAAACGGCATACGTAAGAATTCAAAATGACCATGTGGTACTGAAAATGCAGCTTTTTGGACAGAGTTAGAATGAATTTCGATTTGGTGATAGCCTTGAGTCAAGTCTAGTGTTGTAAAATATGTAGCCTTACCTAAATTATCTAAAATTTCCTCTATTTTTGGTAAAGGATATCTGTCGTCTATAGTATTTTCATTTAGCTTTCTATAATCAATAACCATTCTGAATTTTTTCTTGCCTGAAGCATCAGCATTTTTGGGTACAACCCACACTGGGCCGAATAGGGAGACATTGATGGTCTAATAATTTTATCATCTAATAATTTTTGTACTTGTCGACTAATTTCTTCCTGCATCGCCTTAGGATGCCTATATCCCTTAACATAAATAGGATTTTCATCTTTTGTTTTAATTTCATGCTTCACTGCTGACGTGAAAGATAAACTCTTTTTCTAATCGTAAAATACATCTCTGTATTTTCTGCAAAGGTTAAGTATTTTATTTTTTTCTTCATTATTTAAATGTTGTGTACGAATATTAGATTCTACAAAGTGCGTTGGTCTGGTTGAAATTTCATACTCATCAAGTTTTTGAACCTGAATAGGTTCTAATAATTTTATCGGATAAGGGAGTGTCAGGTTATTAATAAAACCGTTTTTTGCTGTGTGTATGGATTCCGGTAATGTAAAATTTTGTAAGTCTACACGGGGTACTAGAATTTCACCGTCTAGGACGTTAACTGGAATTTTATAATATAATGTCTCAAAATGAATAGTAATTCTTTAATTTGTTAAGGTCAATGTTTTAGTTTGATAATTTAGTATGGAGTTAAAACGTTCTAAATCATAATTTCCAAGTAGGATATCAAAATCTTTGCTCCAATTTGGGATTTGTGCGTCAATGAGATCATTAGTGCCATATTCGGATAATAAAGGGGTTTTAATATTTTGGAAAAATTTTGTTGTACGATTCATAGAGGTTAATGTGAAAGGTTTTTTGTATATGTGGGATTGATTAAAATATTTTACAGCTTTCGGAGAGATTACAGTATCTGATCCTCCAGAATCTATAAGAACTTTAAGACGAGTCATGGGCGTAACAAAATAAGGTAGCCGGGGAGATTTTTGTAAATTATTCAGATTTATAGAGGAGGAGGTTGTTCTTCGGGATATACTAGGGGAAAATCCTGATAATTTTGGTCGAAATATTCTTCCGTGACTTGTTCGGAATCGGAATTTTCAATGTTAACTTCGGAATTATGAATTTGATTTGTAGCAATATTGAAATGATGGCCATTAGTGGTAACGGTCATGGGTTGGTGATTTCTTGTGGAGGATGTTAGAACGCCACTCATAGGAGAATGTGTGTTTTGTTGAGTTTGTGGGTTCCTATATTTATTTATTCTATGTTGTACATTTTGTCGAAAATTTGGGGGTTGATTATTTCTAGATGAACTATTATTATACGATTAAGAAGCAAAATTAAAATTTGGCTGTGAAGTATTATTAAAATTTGTTTGATTATTCTGAAATGGTGGTCTGAAGTAATATGACTGCATGGGCGAGAAGTTTGTGGGCCTATTATTATTAGGATTATTACGTGGAAACTGGTTTGGATTATGTAGCCTTTGTTTGAGCAAAGGTTTTCTAGTTTGTTGGCTTTTTAAAAGTTCATATATTGTTGTTGGTTTTTATGATTATCATAAGCAATGCACTTTTGAAGTGCTGCTTCAAGTGATTCTATTTCAAAATGCAAATATTCGCAGTACGGTTCATTTATACCCGAGCAAAAAGTTTTTAAGGCAATGTTCTTAAAATATGGCGTTTTAAAATATAGGTACAGTAGCAGGATTATCATTTAAAATAATATGTTGAAGCAGACCATTTAAATTGGTGGAAATCCTTTGATGATACTGATCATAGGATTCGTTATGTTTTTGAACTGTTGTCGATAACTGAGTTACCAAAATGTCTTCTGACCTTCTATCTCCATATTTAGTTAGTAAAGTAGGACGAATATCTGTCCAGCTTAATTTATTAGAATAATTCAAAAAATTTCTCAGATCTCCCTTTATACGAGATACAATGTGAGTATTAAGAATAAATAACTGAGGTTTTGTAAGTTCTTGGGTACCTAAGAATGTTAACAAGTTATCTGCAGATTTGATAAACGTAGAAAGATCTTCTTTAGACGAAAATTCTGGTAATGTGGAACACAGACTAGCAATATCGTTATTAGTGACAGGCATTTTGGAATTTTTCTTAGAAGATACGGATTTTTTATTACAAGAAATGAAATTTCTTAGATTAGAAGTTGACGAGTTATTAATAATATTTAAATTCAAATTGTCAAATAATAAATTTAAATTTTCAACACTGTTTTGAGAAATATTGTTAAAAGTGCTCATAAAAATTAAGGAAAGAAAGGAAAAACTTACATAAGGATGATCACAGTTGATTTCCAATGGATAATTTCTTTCTTCTCCAAGGTTCGATCGGTCTCGTTAAACAACTAAAGTTGACCAGGAAACTGATGTATGTTTCTGTACGATTTTAATCCCGTTCGCAGCGCCAAATATGCCACAAGCACACAGTGCTTGTGGCATAAAAAAAAAAGTGGCACTTCTCAAAAAAAAATATTTTATTTTCAAAATTAAGTTACAATTTACAGAGATATTTACTACAACTAAATAAGAACTAATAATAATAATCGTGGGCTTCTTCCTTCCTTCTTTATAACCTCTGATCTTCGGAATTTGCTGACTAGATAGTCGGGGAGCTTCTTTCACATTTTTATATATATATATATATATATATATATATATATATATATATATATATATATATATATATATATATATATATATATATATATAAGAATTACTGGATATTAGTGACTGTGGATATAAACAAACAACAAAGTTTATTAGGGTTGCAGTCAGAAAATTGGCCGGGATGTTAATAAAACACTCTTTTGGCTTTTTGTCTAGCTTTCGGAATGGTTTTATTGCTTTTTGACACGACATAAGTGACTGTAATTTGACAAAACACTGTAATAAGAAAAATATGTAAATATTTATAAAATATCACAATTCTTCAGTGCAACTTACTAGTCGTTGAGGTTATTTGTAAAAGCATTGACACTCAACCATCCGCATACCAAGATCAGTTTAGATGATCTCATAACAATTTTAACATTTAAATTGGACTCTAACATCTTTTTGTTCAATGGTAATTTCTTTAAACAAATCTTTGGCATTCCAATGGGCAGCAAAATATCCCCCATACTATGTAACTTTGTTTTGGATGAACTTGTAAATACCTTTTCACATACCTTTTATTATACGATATGTTGATAATTTGATTTTATCGGTCCCTTAAAACAAAGTAACTGATGTTTTAAACACCTTTAACGCCCAATGTGAACACCTAAAGTTTACGGTTGAGAGATAGGCTGATAATATGATTCCTTTTTTAGACATGCTAATCCATCGTGGCAATGATGGCTTGCTAAGGACGGAGTGGTATCGTAAACCTTGTTTTAGTAACCGTTTTATAAACTTTCATTTTTAACATCCATCTAAGATGAAAACAAATTTGGTTTTGGCCCTGAAAACTAGGGTTATCAACTTGTCACACATCGAGTTCAGAGACAAGGGACTAAAAAAGCTGAGATCTATATTACAAGAGAACTCCTATCCTATAGGGCTGTTAAATAAACTCATTTTCGGTTCTCCTTTTCCTTCGCATTTTTCTGACAACCAAAATTTTCATAACAATGAGGTCCGACAATTGACATTGATGCACAACACATCAGTGATACCATTTAAAATAACTTATGGTTGCCTACCCTACATTCCAGTTCTGACACCGAAGCTAAGGAACATCTTCAAAAATGTTAGTGGTTTAAAAATTACAACCAAAAATGTGAAAACTAAATCGAACTTGTACACAAAAACAAAAGATTCCTTCACAATACAGGAGTCATCGAATGTTGTTTATTCCATACCGTGTACCAATTGTAACAAAATATACATAGGAGAATCATCTCGTATTTTTCACAGTAGGGTGATCTCACATCGTAGCGATATAAGAACCAAAAAAATAAATGCATGTGTATTGACAGAACATGCATTAACGTTGAAACATGAATTTAATTTTGAGGATTCCTGTATTTTGGCAAAGGAAAGGAACCATTCAAAACGTGTTTTCTTGGAAATGTGTTCCATAAATTCTAGTACATCTTGCATCAATAAAAACTCAGACATAGATAAACTGAGCAACATTTATTGTTACTTACTGGAAAAACATCCAAAATAAAAGTAATATCTACATGTACCTACATAAATTACACTTCTATGCATAACATGTTGCATACCATTAAGACAGGTTTAAAAATTAAAATCACCTAAGATGGGCCTCTAAAAGAAATATAATATTAAGTACACCTAATTACTTTTTAATCATAGAGTTTTTTCTTTTTGTTCTCTATGTGTCAGAGTTAAAACACACCAGTAAAAGATGACAAACTAAGTTTTACTATCTGTACCGAAATTTTAAAAATTTTAGAATGTATTTTGTCCATTATTTTATATTTTATATGTGTGTTATTAATGTTGAGTGTCAATGCTTTTACAAATAATCTCAACGAATAGTAAGTTGCACTGAAAAATTGTGATATTTTATAAATATTTACATATTTTTCTTATTAAAGTGTCTTGAAAAAGGAATAAAACATTCTGACTGCAACAATAATAAACTGTGTTGTTGATATATATATATATATATATATATATATATATATATATATATATATATATATATATATATATATATATATATATGTTCCGAAAATTAAACCTAGAGCTAAGATTAATACTATAACAAGAATTAATATTAAACTCAACAGTCTTCCGGGTTGAACCACATCAATTATCATTGCGCCGAGCTTTCGACATCCTCTTTGATGTCTTCTTCAGGGCTTCCAAGGTCTGAGTATCCCAAACCTCCAGTCACTAGAGACTAATCACTAACCAATGCATTACTGCTACTGGAAACAGGGGACAGTTATTTATAAGGTCGATGGTGACGTGGTTTGGGTGGAGGTTGGCGTGGGGGTTAGCGTGGGGATTGATGCAACGTTTCTAACAGTAGGATTTCAATTGAGGGCGAAGCGGACGATATTTTCTTTATGAGAAATCTTCACTTCGAAGGTAATCGTATGTCATCTCGTTTATTAAAGCAATTTGGCCTTTTTTTAATTTCTATAGCTTTTCCGATAATTCTCGGTTTATAGAAGCGGATAAAAGCTATGGTTCTGGAGTTTTCAAAATCAATTTTGTGACCTGTATGAAGATGGTGTTTGGTCTATATAGGATCGGGGGCAATCTGCACAAGGAATTTCATTGGATTGTTTAAGTGTCCACGCCTCAACCTCACAGAAAATTTTTTCATTATGTTAAAAGTTGACCATACAATTTCAATGCGATATCTTATTTCTTCTGTTTAATCAGTATCTTCTGTGATCCATGCTTAATTTAGATTTTTTACCACCGCCACCAAAGTAACAAAATTAAAAATTTACTTTAAAAAAATGTCAGATTGGATTTTCTGTCACGAAATAAGAAAAGCTAATATTTTTCAGCTCATTTTGTTCAGAAATTTTTTTGCAATGTTACAATGTTAATTTTAATGTTACAAATGTTAATGTTTATGTTATTTGAAGAAGTTCCATGCTATAGTTTCGTTATTGAAAAACGAATATAATGTTTCATTAAAATGTTTTTTCAAAGTTTTCTTCAAGTAAGTACAATGGACTACTCATCCGGGGAGAATTCTCGTAGCTCAGACTACAAAAATTATAATCAGCGACAATATCTAATTCCAGACTACTGACACTTCGTGAGTTAGAGCTACTAAAGTGAAGAGCGTTAAAAATTTAAGAACCTGCAACCTATTATGTCTCAGGACATACTAATATAGAGGCAGATCAAGCGATTGTGGTGGCGAAGGTATATGATTAATGTAATGTTCACGAAGGCTAATGATTGTCTGACAATATGCGGTTTGGCACGGTCTTTGGTTTTGGATGGTAATTAGATAAAGAAATAAGATAAAGCTCCACTACCTCCTGCATATAGCGTAGGGCTGTCATATTACTCCCACGGTTTGCTGAACGTGTCGCTTCCTGTCAAATTATGGGTCACGCCTTTCACAACGTCATCTCATTACTTTTCCTCAATTATCGTGCATCCCCAGATAGAAGCATGATTCGTCACTTCTGACCAACTTATTTCGTTTCCCGATCCGACAGAATAGTTTTTCTCTGCCCTAGAGCAAACAGTTAAGCTGATGTTCATCTGTGGGAAGTATTGGGCGATGTATCGTACGCATATCAACCATCCTATGATTCTCTTTAAACCAGTGATTTATCATGGCTCGAGTACAACTGAATCTGTCTCTTAGAGCCAGAAGTCTTAATCGAAGATATTATCGGTCTGTGATCTCTCTGCGACGTCAAGAACAACTCGAGCGGTGTACTAAGCCTTCTGGACTGGGAGCATGAGTTCATGCGTATTCTCACTATAATAAACTACGTAAGGATAGCCATATACTGTAGTAAAGATCTGTTGGTCCTCTTAGAAACTTCTTATTGGCCGGCTTCACGCAATCCAACAATTCGACCCCTATCAAAGTCATCCAGCTTTAGCTAGGACAGCCAGCGAATTCTACGCACTCTATACATTTTGAGCAATGAAAAAAGGCTTCTTCATCAGATGAAAAATAAAATTTAACTGACACCGTAAATTTACAAAAACTAAATTCTTCTTTAATACGATACAATTAAAGCAACCACCACAAAAAATTAACAAATAAACCTGAAAATTGTATCACTTGTTCATGGCAAGATAAGTGGGTATGTAAAAAATTAATGAATTCACATAAACATGCCTGAGTGTTTACCTTTTTTGTCACTTAGTATATATACTTCTGTGCATATTAGCTATGTTTTTACATTTTTGTCTGTGTATATCAAAAATTGACGATTATTTCTTTTATTCGAGGAATGTCAGGCAAGATGACGCAACCGACAAAATGTTCCCCAATCTCTACATATCCCTCTGCCGTTTGCAATTTCAGCGAAATTTTTACATTAAAAAGGCAAATACGCGGAGCTGCTTACGGTTGAATTTGCAGACTTAGGATTCTCTAAAATGTTTCCAAGTTTTAATGCAGTTCTCTCGTATCTGTTACAGAGTGGTAAATTATTATTTTCTACTTCTTTGATTTTATAACAGTGCAGTTTAGGTTAAAAAAAAAATAAAAATTAGATTTTACTGATATTGTCATATACTTACTTGACATTTTAATAGTTTCATGACATGACACTTGGACGTTGATAGATATCATGGGACGTTACTTATTTCATTACTTACGGAATTACGTTATGTAGGTCACCACACACATGTTTTTAATCACTGAAATAAAGAAACATAAAATACATTCAACACCATTTTCATTAGATTACACGTACATATACAACAGCTTGGCGACGAGGACGGTCGAATCTATAAGAAAATACAAATATTGAGGCCAGTAAGCCAGTATACATATATATATATATATACATAACCTCACTGCAGCGTGACCCACAGTAAAAATTTACAAATAATCTACATACATAATTGAAATCCTGTCTAATATTAACAATTACATATAAATTTAAAAGATGACTGAGACTACCATCTATTCAGTTCATACCGTATTTAGCATTGAACCTTACGATACATCCAATAATTTTTACCGGTGCTTACAACGCCTTCAGAGTGGATTCAATGTCTTTGCAGTACCAGAAGACAAGAAAACCGCATACCTTCTACACTACATGGGTCCAGATGACTATGATATTCTTTGTGATAAGATTTCGCCGAAAAAACCAGACGAGAAATCTTATGATGAACTGATAAATACAATGAAACTGCATTACAACCCTGATCCGTTAGAAATATTGTAAAATTTCAGATTTTCACAAAGAAAATGACATGAAGGGGAAAGTGCCAATGATAATAGCTTTACGTAGATTAGCTACAACCCGCAAATTTGGTAATTATTTAAACAAAGCTCTGAGAAATCAATTCGTATTTGGTCGTCGAAACCAAAATATTCGAAGCAGACTCCTAGAATACAAGGATCTTACAATGGAGAAAACATTAGAAGTTTAGCAGCTCGATTACAGAAGTCAAATACAAGTTCTAATATAAATAGAGTTTCTAGTGTCAGGAATAAACAAGGACACATACAACCTACAAATGTGAAAAGAAATGATATTCAT
Organism: Diabrotica undecimpunctata; assembly: GCF_040954645.1. Lineage (NCBI taxonomy): Eukaryota > Metazoa > Arthropoda > Insecta > Coleoptera > Chrysomelidae > Diabrotica > Diabrotica undecimpunctata. The sequence goes on from NC_092807.1 coordinate 53,439,693, forward strand.
TATAACCAAACTAAAAATATATTTTGTTTTAGATGCGGATATTCACAATATATTGCGAACAAATATAATAAAACACACTTAGTCTGTAGCAAATATAAACGAGAAGGCCATGTGAGCAAAGTATGCATGAAAAGTAAAAGTTCGAATCAGGTAGATCAAGTGGAAGAAATTTTTAACATTTATTCAGATCATTCATACCACAGGAAAAAATTTACAATTTCAGTTAAAGTCAACACGGTAAGCCTATCCCTTGAAATATATTCATGTGCAGCTCTTACATTAATTAATTTCAATGATTTCAAAACATATATTCCTAATTTAAAATTACAAAATACCGATTTAAAGTTAGTTACATATTGCAAAAAGTCCTTAGATGTGGTGGGTTTTCCACAGGTAATTTTAAACATTTACATAGTAAACTGAGATATACCACCATTAATGGGTCGTGAATGGATACGCCAGTTAGATATAATGTTCGATAACATTTCAGAAGTATCTGAAATTACAAATAAATAACTTACAAATTTACTTACAAAATATTCATTAGTTGTCCATGAAAGTATAGGAAAAATTCAAGGTTTACAAGCTACATTAAAAGTTAGACCAAACACTTTACCTTTCTTTATAAAATCTAGGAAAATACCATATGCGTTATTACCAAAAGTGGAAAAAGATCTTACGAAGCTAGAAAAGGAAGGTATTTTAAAAAGGCAATAGTTCTGAATATGCTACAACTATATTACCAGTTATTAAAATTGTTCTGAAGCAATTTTAATAATATTTAAATAGTAATTACAGTTATTAAAAGTAATGGTCAAGTACGGATTTGTGGAGATTTTAAAAGTACTTAACAAGCATTTAGTGGTAGACAAATACCCATTACCTACAATTGAAGTTCTATTTTCTACCATGGCTGGTGGTGATAAGTTTACAAAGCTTGACTTACAACAAGCATACCTACAAATGGAAGTACGCTCAGAAGATAGGAACTACTTAACACGTAGTACACCCAGAGGATTGTATAGAAGTACAAGATTAATGTATGGGATTTCCAGGGCACCTGTAATATGGCAGAGAGAAATTAAAAACATTTTAAAAGATATCCCAGGAGAAACAGTTTTCCTGGATGACATAAAAATTACAGCACCCGATCATAAGTTACATTATCAAAGAATCGGTTTTTAGCAGACTTGAAAAATACAACATTAGAGTCAATTATGACAAATCTCAATTTTTAGCAGATATAAATAATAAAAATGGTATACATAAAACCAAAGAAAAGACGAAAGCTATACAGAAAGCAAAATCACCTACAAACAAGAAAGAAACTAGAGCATTAGTAGGACTCATAAATTTAAGCCATACTTTACATCAAATTAACAATCTTCTTAAAGATGAAGTATCTTTCAAATGGGACAGAAAATGTAAGGAAACGTTCACGGCAGGGAAAAGAGAAATGATCTCTGATAAAATTTTGGCACATTTTGACCCAAGTTTACCTTTAATACTTGCAACTGATGCGAGTCCATATGCAGTCAGAATAGTATTATGTCACATATATCCGGATGGATCTGAGAGACCAATTCAATTTGCTTCACAAACACTTACAAAAGTATAACAAAAATATGCTCAAATAGATAAGGAATCATCTGTCATAATTTTTGGTATTAAAAATTTTTACTATTATCTATTTGGTAGACATTCTATGTGGATAATCAACTTTTAGTTCAAATATTTTCTCCAACTAAAAATTTACCTACACTAACTATAACTAGAATGCAATAGTATGCACTGTTTCTTCAAAGTTTTAATTGCACAATTAAGTATAAAAATACAAAAGTCTGTGCAAATGCTGATGTACTGTCAATATTACTTCCTGATACTACTTCTGAATTCGATTATGATGTGGGAGATCAGTTTGAAATCAGTCAACTAGAAACGTTACCTGTTAGTTTTAAAAAATTAAGTTTTGAAACTACAAGAGACCCCACACTACAAAATCTTTACAATGCTCTAGGAAATGGAAAACTGATCGATGCTAGGGATAGATTCGATGTCCCACACATAGAATTTTTTTAACAAGGAAATTGTATTTTTCGACAACAAACAGCAGTAATTCCAACTAACCCACGTAAAAAAGATTTAAATGAATTACATACTGCTCATTTTTGGCATAGTCAAGATAAAGATGTTTGCAAGAGAATACTGCTAGTGGCCAGAAATTTCTATGGATATAGAAGATATATGCAAAAATTGTACACACTGCAACAAAATCAGGAATAATCCAGAAAAAACAGTAGTACACCCATGGGAGACACCTCGAACCACTTTTGCAAGAGTTTACGTAGATTTTGCAGGACCTTTCATGAATTCATACTATTCTAGTGGATGCCTATACTAGATGGACAGAAATACATATTTTTAAAGATTTGACAAGCAAAACTACCATAAACTTACTAAGAAAAATTTTTTGTGCATTTGGAATTCAAAATTGTTTAGTTTCAGATAATGCACAAATGTTAACTAGTTACGAATATAAACAATTTATACAACAAAATGAAATATTTCACAACTTCAGTGCACCATATCATCCAGCTACAAATGGAATGGCAGAGAGGTACGTACAAACGTTCAAACAAGCGCTACGTGTACAAAAAGAGATAATAATGAAAGGGAGCTACAACTCAATAAATTCTTATTAAATTACAGGAGAACCCCACATAGCACAACTGGTGTCAGTCCTTCAAATTTGATGTTTGCAAGAGAGATCCGAACACGATTAGATATATTGAAACCGTTTTACAAAACACCTGTACAAAATCAAAACCATCAGAAGGTAAGAAACTTAGAGGCGGTAGAGAGAGTAGACACTCGTGATTACATACATGATAATAAATGAGAATTTGGTAGAGTCAAACGTAAACTAGGGAAATTACACTACCTTATACAGTTAGATAATACAAGAATATGGAAGAGACATATAGATTAAATTAGATTTACACCTGTATACATTAATATAAAACCGACACATTTTGACCTGGGTAATAATTCATTTGTTACAAATACTTTTGCGCCAAATGAAGCAGCACCATGTCCTTGTTCGAATCAAGATACAGATTTACATGATTCAAATAATGCTTCAACTTGCTTACCGCAAATACTAGATACTACAAATACTGTAGCGAGCTCAGATGACGCTCCCGTACTACGAGAGTCCCAACGGGTGATAAAAAAGCCTGTAAGGCTGATCTTGTAAGTATTATGTTTTTGTTTTTAATTTATTAACCTTACAAGTTTAGCATTTCCTTACGAGGAGGAGAGTTGTCATATACTTGACATTTTAGTAGTTCTATGACATGACACTTGGACGTTGACAGATGTCATGGGACGTTACTCAATTCATTACTTACGGAATTACGTTATGTAGGTTACTACACACATGTTTTTAATTAGTGAAATAAAGGAACATAAAGTACATTCAATACCATTTTCATTACATTACACGTACATCTACAACAGATATTATATTATTAAATTTAAATATTTTAAATAGGGGAGCGTCAAGGACAACCTTCAGGCTAAAGTTTTATGAAATTTTCAACTGATTTCTGACCAATCTGCAGTCTTCAAAAGACAAATAAGTATGTTAACTATTTTAGTGCTATATGTATAAAAAATGTTTGATTATGATTGGAAAAATTATTTTCCAAATACATATAATGTATTTTTCAAAAAATACATTATATGTATTTGGAAACTCAAGTAGTCATTATCTCTCATAAAAAAATTGTATCGACGTATTAAAGATGGTTCCGTTTAATTTAATATTAATCTACCTGTATCTACCTGCTTTTTGCGTGACAATATTAAAGAACAAGCAGGCTGGAGCGTCTCCATGTCTTAGACCATTATTAATATCAAAGATTATAGAGTTTTCTCCTTAAATTCTAGTGCAAGAGCTTATGTTTTGCATTATTAGTTTTGTCAATTTTAATAACTCAGATGGGATCTCAAAGTTAACCTTTGACTTATAGTGCAGATTTCTTAACACTGTCATAGGCTTCTTTACCCTACCCCATCCTATCCATACCTGTACTTGTGCTTCGACCTATCCGGTACCTGATATAAACGGCTAAGTTACCAACAAGCAATAATCTAACGCTTGCAACATTTGGATGCATTTCTAATGTCTTATAGTAATTCAGCAGTAGCATCAAAAATACTGCACCTACATCTAAACAAAACTAATGAATGGTTTAAACTCTGAAAAATTAAAGTTTAGTAAACCCCTCAAAATCTACAAATATTACATTTAACGAGGTACATGTCCCCAAGTTAACCTCGATGGACATCCTTTACCCCAAAAGGATGACATACAATATCTAGACATTCACCTAGACAAACGATTAACATGGACCAAATATATATGGACGTAATTACAAAGCCCGTTTGGCCATAGGGTTTGCAGCTCTGGGGTCAGCCAGCAAATCTAACGTTATGAAAATACAAAGATTTTAATCTAAAATTCTACGCCTTCTACTAACAGTCTCTGAAGAGCGCAAAAGAATTTCTGAACAATATCAAATGAGGTTTTGCGTGCATTCTAATAGCCTGATATATAATCTTTTTAATAAACAACAGGCGAAAATCTTGACGCGAATTGATCCCTTAGCCCAACCTAACTGATCCTGACTTTAACAACTAATAATTTAACAGAACATTTGTTAATTCTAAAGGCGGGGTCCCACCAGTCGCGCCGTGCTGTTTGTTTTGATTCATTTGTGCGCAGAGTGAGGTTGAGCGACTAGTGGGAACGACAAGTAGCGCTGTGCCGTGCAAGTTCAAACAAGAACGAACATTATCCGTTGGTTGTCGGTAAAGTAGTGTAGATCAAAGAAAAGTGCGCGTTCAGTTGGAACGGTGTTTGTGATTGAAGACCATTTTTACAGATTATTGTGTTTTTGTACTATTTTTGTGATAAGTTTTGAGTGGAATCATGAAGAAGTTGAAAAACTTATTGAGGCATACAGAGACAAACCGGAATTGTGGAATCCGAAAAGCAATAATTATCATATAAAAAGTAAGAAATATGATGCATGGGTATTTATTGCAGACAATATCGGTTGTTCCGTCGCTGAAGCTAAAACAAAGATGACGTCTTTGTTGTCTTCATATAGAAGAAAAAAGGTGAAAATGAAAAAGTCAATGGGCACAGGCAAAGGTAATTTTACATTTTAATTTCAGTAGACATTGATAAATGTTTTGTTTCATTTCTATGGATAATTGAATTTTTTTTAGGACGAGATGATATTTTTGTCAGTACTTGGTTTGCTTATAAGCATTTTCAATTTTTGACAGAAAAGGATGCACGTCAATCGAATCGACATAGAAACACGTGACAACAGAGATAATATAGAAAATGTAAGTATTTCAAAATTTATTTATTACTAAAACTAATGTAGGTCTATTGTTAACATTATACTTATGCTTGCTCCTCTTGCCAAGCTACATGTCCATCTGTAACAAAATAGTCAGCAAGTTCATTGCAAATTGCCTGTGCATTTGAAGAACTTTTTCTTGGTATTTTTCTTAAACTAGACAATGAGGATTTTTTTACCTTATTTCTCCAAGATCCAGCTACTTATTCCTCGTTAGAATTCTCCCTGTCAAAAGTACCTTCTGGGGTATATATATTTTTGGATTGTGCACTCTGCCTTAAAAAGTTATGTAAGTAGACAGTTGTTAAACTATGTCTCTGGCTTTCTGCGGCTACAAAAGCATAGGTTTTCTTAACACTATGAAAATGGAGCTAAGAATTCCAAAAGCATTTTCAACGACCCGTCTTGCTCTAGAAAGGCGGTAATTAAATACTCTTTCTTTTGAACCTTCGTCGTGAACGCCAGAATAAGGTGTCATAATGTTTTCATATAATGCGAATGCCTCATCTGTCAGAATAATATATGGTATAAATAGATCACGTTCGGGAAGTGGTTTACCCTTAGGTATATTCAGGATATTTTTCTTTATTTTTTTCCATAAAACAGTATTTTTAAATATACCGCTATCGGATATACGACCCTGTGAACCTACATCAACAAATAAAAAGTTATAGTTTGCATCCAAAAGTGCAAACAAGACAATGCTGAAAAATGATTTGTAGTTGAAGTATTCACTGTTGTTACTGTTCATTGGTGCTTGTAGTGCCACATGTTTACCATCCATAGCCGCTAAACAGTGTGGGTAGTTCCATTGTTCTTCGAATTCATTTGCACATTTTAGCCATTCTTCTGAATTTGTGGGCATTTGTAAATAAAAAGAATATTAATTTGGATATGTATTACTTACAGGTTTCCGATAACGTAGACATCGAACATGACATGCCAGGCGTATTAGACGAAATGAATGAATCTCAAGAAAATATATGCCATATGCCTACAGAAGAAGCAACTGAAAATGCTATTCAGCACCCTAGCCCATCAAACAGGGTTGGTCCGCCTAAACGGCAAGTTCTTGCTACTCCAAACAGGTCAAAAAACACAAAAATACTGACGATCCCCGGCTAGTTAGAGCCTTTAACATTTTAGATAGTGTTACCAATGTATCACGGGATGAGTGTTCAACATTTGGAGAACATATCACTGAGAAGCTTTGAAAATTTACAGAGAACAAAAGAAGCATACTGATGCATAAAATAAACCATCTTATTTATGACGCAGAAATGGAACTATATTCCAAGAATCAGTATGTGTCAGCTAGTTCAGAATCTTCTTCTGGCTATACTCCCCAACAATGCCCTACGTCAATACATGATGCTGCCTTAGTAATTCAGTCATCCATTATCCCCACTCATGTTTCCCAAAATCATCATACTAAATACCACTCACTCACTTTCTACTCCTCATTCGCCTGCACTGCCTACCCCTGTTCCACAAGAACATTCTATGTCGGTACATTCACAAAATTCACATACATCACTTTCCTCTGTTCTTTCCTCACAACTTTCTCCTATTCAGGAATATGTAAATCATTTTAATGTGTAAATAAAGCCATTATTATAGTGATTTTTATTATTTGAATTTGAAGTTATTATCTATTATAATGTATGTTCTATAAAAATTAGTTTTACTTACGCGTATATACTGTTTGAGTGTTTCATTGAGAGCACCACAAACTTCCATAACACTCCGTGATACAGTTTGTTTGGGCACTTTGAATGTATACATCAGACTGCTAAATGAATCTCCTGTTGCTAGGAATCGTAAAGTTATCGCCAATCTTTCCTAGCAGATACAGCAGTTCCGTAATTAGTATCCTTTTTTTTTTATTACTGGTTCAATAATTGTTAACAGGTACTCGAAATCGTGCAACGACATACGACAAAAATTTTGAAACTGTCCTGCAACTAATTCACTTAAAAGATTATTTCCATTATAAACTTGTCTACTTTTAAATATTGGTGTAACCCAATAACGACGTTTCCTCCGGGTCTAAAAATGGTTAATTACTATAACAGCAGCACTTGCTATTGCTAATTTTGTTTCCATCGTGCGCGTGTAAATAAAAACTGGAACTTATTTGCTCCTCTAGGAGCACATGCGCAAAGTTGCGCCGCTCTGTGTATTTCTGCTCTGCGCTGCTCGACGCAGAGCGGCGCAGCGCAGAATAGCGCGACTGGTGGAACCCTGCCTAAAGGTAGCAGGAAATTTTATTGTATTTTATATATTTTTGTATTTTGAGTCAGATATACTTATTACGAGTAAATCTATCAGTTATAGCATGTCTACAGAATTACTATAACCAACCACATCCGAAGAGATGTTACTGATGTTTGTTTTCTTTGCATTATTTCAGTTTATTTAAATTTATTTAAACCACAAATAAATAAAGTAAAATTATTTGTAATTTAAAAATATTTTTAATATCTGTCTTCTTTATATTTTTAATGTATCCGGTACTATCTATTTGTGTTAAACCATGCTTAAAAAACTAGGAGAAAGTTCTTTAAGCGCATAACTACCAAACAACTGGTACCATTTACTTTCCAAACTGTTCATTCATTTGCTGACTAGTTACAGTCGTGATACTTTTAAGAGAGATGCGGTCCTCATTATAGTCTAATAAAATATAAAACGAAATTTTATGAATTTTGTCGTATATTTAAAAGTGGTCTCAGTTACAATAACTTTTCTTTAAAAGTGTTAACGAACAGTAAACGACCATTGTGAAATTATTCGAAAAATTAATACAAAATGGATTATTGTGTAGACAGAGTTCCAGAGAATTTACAAACAAATGTCGCCGTAGGTAAGTAATAAACACTCATTATTAGACTTCTTTAAATAGTTAAAAAGTGTAAGGAAACATAAACAATTCAAAACAGTTGTATGTATTTATCTTTCTTTTCCGAACAATATCTGATCTAATTGATAGTTTTCATAATATCCAATTGTTTTATATCGTGTATCTTGTAAATGTTTTTGATCTACCTAATCTTACAGTCTATTAATATCTTTCATGCTATTATTTTAATTTTATTTGTCTCTACGTTTCTTTGCATTGTACTAATTCCAGAAGTTGTTTCTGCGGTATAAGCCATAACAGGCCGGATTGCAGAGATGTGTATGTGCGTTTTTGTTTATATTTACAGGTATATATGTTTCAATGATATGTCGTTCACGCAAGCAGCTGTTTTGCTTTCTTTTGCCACTTAATTTCACGGTATTTCCTTTATTGGTTAATTTGATACTACCAGACTTTTCGGGGCGATATTTTTTGGTGTTGAGTTACTTAGGCTTAAATTAAACTGATGTCTCATTCTTTCCAAATAATCGCATTCTCTGTCACCTGTGTAGCATTTTTCTTGATGTGCCTATCCGTGACGAATGTATGCGATCATCATAGAAATCTTCAGCTTATTTGTAGCAGCTCAAAATGAATTGATCATATGTTGTGTTAAACCAGCTCCTGAGGTTCTTTAACCAGGATGTTCTTCTTCTTCCTGTACTCCGCTTTCCAAATATTTTTCCTTGCAGGAGGGTTTGTAGGAGGGCATATCTGGATTTATTTTGCATAACGCAAAATAAATCCAAATGTAGGAGGGCATAAATGGATTTATTTTGCATAATTATGTGTTGTAAGTATGGTAACTTTTGAGGTTTGATGATGGTCAGTACTTCTCGGTTCTTCTTCATTCTTCTGAGAATCTCCTCATTTGTGACTCGGTCAGTCCACGGGATCTTAAGTATTTTCCGATATAGCCACATCTCAGATGCTTCATATCTTCTGCACATATCTTTGTTGAAGGCCCAAACTTTAAAACCATTAAAAAAGACAGAGAAAGAAAAAGAGATAGACCTACTTATACCAAGAGAAAGGCTCTTAAAGAAGACCCCCATTATGTTGAACATAGATCTTTCGAGTTGAAGTGCGTCACTCTTACTTCTGCGGTTTGACTGACGTAGAGTTGACCTGTTATCGTTTTTTTGCTAATTTTCATGAGCTTGGTTTTATTTACGTTTATATTGAGTCCATATCGTTGACTATAATACGTGATTTTGTTCATAAGGACTGGTAGGTCTTCTAGGTTGTCCGCAAATACTATCGTCTCATCTGCATACCTTATGTTGTTTAACCAGTACCCGTTTAAATGAGTGCTTTTTTCAGTCCGGTGCAAATCTTAAATATTTTTTCACAGTAAATATTTATGATTTTCACATATTTGGTGTGTTCACCTTTTATTTCTGAGATTTTCGGTCTGATTCGAATACAGATTTCTAATTATTTTTTAGATCTTGGTTGTTAATTTCTGCTTCTTTTAGTATTTCCACCATTTGCGTGCTGCATTCGATCAAACGCTTTCTCGTAATCAACCAAACAAGCATATAAGTCGCAGTTAACGTTTCTTCATCTTTTGAATAAGACCTTTATAAAGAACAAATTAAGAATGTATATATATATATATATATATATATATATATATATATATATACATATATATGTATGTTATTATATATATATATATATATTATATATATTATATATATATATATATATATATATATATATATATATATATTATATATATATATTATATATATATATATATATATATATATATATATATATATATATATATATATATATATATATATATAAAATAACAAAGAGGGATCGTAAAAGAATTGAATGGATACGGAGGCAAACCCAGGTGACTGATGTAATCCAAAGAATAAAATTCCTGAAATGGCAATGGGCAGGACATATGGCAAGAAGAACAGATAACAAATGGACCACTAGAACAACTATGTGGTACCCCAGGAACGCTAAGAGACCAAAGAGGCGCCCAAATCTCAGATGGGATTATGATATTAGAAAATTAACAGGAACAACGTGGTCTCGAATAGCACAAGATAGAAAAATATGGGCGCAAATGAGCGCAAATTATTAGAACAACGTATAACTAAGACATCGTCGAATATAGAATAACATTGAAATAAGGGAGGCTGCACCGTAATTGGAAACGGTTGATAAAGCTGCACATGATGATGATGATGATATATATATATATATATATATATATATATATATATATATATATGTTAAGAACAAAGCCTTTTTCGTTTCGTACCAATAGCATTTATGAAACAATACATTTATTTTATTTTATATATATTTATATATATATATATATATATATATATATATATATATATATATATATATATATTTCTTTGTCATTAGGTATCTTTTTCGTCCAATGTTTGATTAAATATTTGGATTTGGAACAGTTGTTACCTATATATGAATATTATAATTTTTTAATTATAGTCCAGTCAGAGAGTTGACCCCTAAAAATCATACAAACAAGCTAAATTTTGCCGATAATATTAATTTTGGGACCCCAAAAAAGGTGCAAAAAAATTTACCACTATTACCCCCGGGCTTTCCCCTAAAACCCCCCTCGTAGGATGGTAAAAGCGCAAAAAAAACCGATTTACGAAGAATCTGCACGCCGTAGAAAGAAATGTTTGAAATAAAAAATGTAGCTGAGATAATTTTAAATAAAAATGTTTATTAGCACTTTTTGTGTAGAATAAACCGTTCTCTCAGAAACAGCGCTTGAAGCGACCGTCGATTTTGACTGTCAGTCAATTTGTATCAGCTCGATGGTAAAAATTCGATATCTTTTGATCAAGTGTCCTATCGACAAAAATCAAGATACGTTTTAAAGATAAAGAATGCAGCTTGCGTATGCAGTTTCTGTATTATGCAGCGAATAAACTGTTTTTATAAAGGTCTTAAATAAACAAACGTGACGCGATTTTTGTCATTTTTTACTATTCTGGTGAGATCAATAAAATTGTAAAATTGATCACTTTCATTGATCGGTTGTAGTAAAATTTTCATTTTTAGAGATCAATCTTTAAAACACATGACATAAAATTTTAATTTTGAGTAGTGCCAATAAGGATGAGGCATTTTAAATATGAATAAAAATCGCAGAATTTAATGCATTCCATTTTAAACGATCGCACGTCATGGTAAATACCTCCAAGAAGACGGCTTTAGGTGTAGTTTATAGCAAAAGTTTGGTTCTTTTGAAACACGAGGTAGTTTAATTTAAAAAATATATTAAACGTTTTAGATTGTTTGTAACGCTAAATTTTATGTCCAAAGTTTTTTATGTATATTTCAAAGGTCTTACATTACGGATTATTATTAACTTCACGTCATAAATGTACATTAACAAAGATTAAGATAATTATATTGTATACAGTTATAATTTCCTTTATTTTTAGTGCTCAATAAACAATTAAGGTCCTAAGCCTAACGAGATCTAGACGGTGACGTCGTCAAGCCTCAAGCAATAACGAACCTACGACCTTAAATAGTGATTTAAGCAAAAAAATGAAAGAAATCAGAATTTTAAAAACATAATTCTCTTCATTTTTTCTTACGTACATTCATGTCGTAAAGTTAATAATAAAGTAGATAATTCAATAATTATGCTTCTCTCTCTTTCATTATTTCTACCTTAAACAATTTGTAAAAAAGAAATTGTCGGAAATTGCATTTGCAATAATTTCAGCCTATACTCCTTTTTTTTTGATAAAATGAAAGGCAGATATCGAGCACACTTTTCTTAATTTAATCTTGCCCAAGTACTTTCGCTATCTAAAGCATCATCAGGGGCATTTCGTCAATTTGACGCATTGACGAAATGCCCCTGATGATGCTTTACATAGCGAAAGTACTTGGGCAAGATTGGGCTAGATTAAATTAAGAAAAGTTCATGTATTCGAGCATTCAACCTTATATAAATTTATACTCTTTTTGTTTAAAAGTTGAAAATGAGTTATATATGAGGCAAAAACGGTTCTCCTTTTAAACCAAGATGGCGGCTGGCGCAACGACGAAATTCAGTGGCGATTTTAAGCTTATACTATTATTGACCTCTTCTAAAGGTTAGAATAATAAAATTTGGAGTAGCTTACCATGCAATGTTTAATTCTATCCTAACTGTAATAAGAATATAATTCCAAATAACTTTCAGATTGGACCGCTGACAAAACTTGTCACATTGTTACCTTAAACTTCTTCTTATAATGCCGTGCACCTATAGTGCGTTGGCGAATTATCTTAAGGCCAGATGACTGTCTTTAGCGGTATGCAAAAGATCGCCAGTGTTCATTATTATGCTTGTCCCAGTTCTTTATGTTCCGTACCCACGACATTTGTTTGCGACCTACTAAACTCTTGCCTTCAATCTTTTCATGGATGATTAGTTGAGGGTTTGCGTATTTTTCATCTCAGAATATGGCCGAGGTATCCAATTTTTCGTACCTTGATCAAATTGAGTAGTCCTCTCTCAGTATTTGCCTTTCTTAAGACATCCTCGTTTCTCACCCTATCTGTCCATGGTTTGTGGAACATTCTTCGCAATGTCCACATTTTGAAGGCCTCCAACTTATAAATGGAAGGTACTCTTAACGTCCATGTTTCCACGCCGTATAAAAATATGGACCATACATAGCATTTAGCCATCCTGTAGCGGGGATTGAAGGAAAGATTGCGGTTACATAGTAGCAGTTTAAATTTGATAAGAGCTTGTTTTGCTTATTCGGTAAGGCATTTTATTTTTTGTTGAGGATCCCATTGGTCATTCATCATCATTCCCAAGTATTTAAATGTTTTCACTTGATCAATTGGAGCATTATCTATCTAACTGCATATCATGTTCGTTGTCTGTTATCATCGCGGTGTCGTCGGCGTAACGAATGTTATTTATCGGGAACTTGTTTACCTTTATTCCACACTCAAAGCCTTCCAGTGCCTCTGCCAAAAAGTGCTCCACATAAAGATTGAACAGCGTAGGAGACAAGATACACCTCTGTCGCACCCCCTTAAAATTTCAAATTGAACAAATTCCCCTTCGTTGGCTCAGTGAAGATGTTCGTTCAGTTGTAATGGAAACACCAAATAATAGTAGCAGAGTTTATTGTTGAGACGTACACTATGGGTGTTGACCCGGGATTACTTTGAGTAGAGACTGATGAAGTTGATCGTTGAAGACTATCAAGTTTGTTGAGTGAATATTGATTGAATGCTTCTCTAGGCAAGAGATTTAGTTTTATATAAGTTTTAATTAGGTCAATATTTTCGCGGACCTTGCGTGATATGTGTATCTAATTTATGTAAATTGTTTAACTTTGTCAGCACTTTTGACTGATGTCCAAATTATATTATTGATAATTGACCAAATGTGTATGTAACCTAATTAACTACGTGTGTATATTTAATAACAAATAAATTCATTCGGTCTACTGGGTGATAAAATTATACTGTCCAATTTCGGATATGAATTCTGAAGATTTGATATTGGACACTAATTCTTCTGTGTTGGTTGATTTGTTCAGTCTCACTCGTGCTTTTTGATTCCAATAGAGATTCTGGATAACTCTTATATCTTCCTCGTCAATGTTAGCGTTGTGTAGCATCTTTATCATTGCGTCATGTTTTACGGTGTCAAACGCTCTTTTATAATTGAGGAATATTATGACTATATCCTTTCGGTGATCCATGCAGTTTTGTACAAGCGTATTCAAGCAGAAAGCTGCTTCACGTGTACACGGTCCGACCTTAAACTATTCGTCTGTAATTTATCATCCTAACTTCCACTTAATACATTCATCATTAGGATATTTATAAAACACTAGTAATTCCGTCCGTCACTCTGCAGTCACTCGTAAAATTTTTAAAACAATAAACTTCTTTCATGTAAACCAAGTAAATATAAAGTATGATCTGATACTCTTTTCACTCTTCTGATCATTTTTTACTGTATCCTGTATATGTATATTTTTTGATGACGCGCTATATACTATATCTACTACATGTCTCATCTCGTTTTATTTAATATTTGATATGCTATTTGATATGCTAGGATTTGGCTAGTTGTTTATTTTGTACTCAGCTACAGGCCTTTTTCAGGTCAATAAAGCAAAATACAGATACCATATAGTGTATCTATTATCATCCATAGTGTCATGTGATATCTCGTATATCGCTATACGTTCATAAATAACGAAATGCTGTGTAACGCTCTTTTGGTAGTCGCTTTGTTAATTTTTTCTATCTTATTATATTCGTTATATCCTCCCCCTTCATTTGCTCTGTCGCATGTTAGGATTCGGTCAGTTGTTTATTTTGGACTCAGCCAGAGGCTTTGTTTAAGTCAATAAATCAAAATTTGTCTTACAGTAAATATATTTTTATTCATAGTGTCTTATAATATCTCCTATGTTGCTATACTTTCATTAATTTTGAAGATACTCTGTACTGCTCTTTTGGTAGCTGTATTATTTGTTTTTTCTCTCTTAATATATTCGTTATTTCCTTACCTTCCATTTAACACATCACACGCTCCAATTGGACCAATAATAACAGATAACAGAGAATAATAACAGAGATATGATATAATGGCTGCAATACCCTTTTGGCATTGCAGCCATGTTTATTTTTTCTGTCTTAACATATTCACTACCTATGTATCACGATCCGACGATCTATTCTACATCCACCACAAAACACTAAAAATCTATTTAAATCATCAATACGACTTTTTATCGCAAAATTGTGTCAGCTATTCTTTCCGTACAGTTGTTTGTAAAAAAACATCTTAGGTTAGGTTAGTAATATAAATAAAAAAAGTATTAAAATAAATAAAAAAAGTGTCTAAATTTCCATATCAATTTGATACAAAGAAGCGATATACACGCTCTAAATCAATTATAGTTAATATATTATTTTATAAATTTTCTAAAGCCTTTATTTCTTTATAAACAATGGTATTTCCTTATTAAATAAATATTTCTTTATAAATTTATAAACCAGTGACGTATGAGGTGTAATATATACGTGATTAATCAAAACAAATACAAATACATGGCAAATACAAAACCACAACAACGATGTACTGAACGAACAATAATTAACACCGGCTCAGAAGAAACACCCGACATAACCAACTATGAAATAAGAATGGCCCTAAATCAACTAAAAACGAATAAATGTCCGGGAGAGGATAAAATTACAGTCGAAACGTTGAAAATCGGTGAAAGAAAAATAGAACAGCTATTAAATATTTTATTTAATAAAGTAATTGATGAAGGAAAGATTCCTCAAGAATGGTACAAATCCGAAGTCATTTTACTATTCAAGAAAGGAGACAAAGCAAACATCGAGAATTACCGACCAATATCCTTACTCTCACATCTGTATAAATTACTAACTAAAATCATAACCAACCGTCTAACACATAAGCTCGATTTCTATCAACCTATCGAGCAGGCTGGATTCAGAAAACATTTTAGTACCATAGACCACTTGCACACCGTAAGAACACTGATAGAAAAATGCACCGAGTATAATGTTCTAATTCATATGGCGTTCGTCGATTTCCATAAAGCATTCGATTCCATCGAATTATGGGCAGTGCTTGAATCTCTAGAAAATGCACGTATAGATTCAAGATACACTAACATACTTAAAAACATATATGAAAATGCCACCATGCAGATAAAGCTGGACGAAAGCACAAAAACTAATCCCATAAGACTACAACGGGGAGTAAGACAAGGAGACACCATCTCTCCCAAACTATTTACCCTTGCTCTAGAAGACATTTTTAATAAGAAACTAGAATGGAACAATAAGGGTATGAACGTCGACGGATCATACTTAAACCACTTGCGATTCGCAGATGACATAGTTTTAATAGCCGATAATATCCAAGAACTAAATGATATGTTACAACAATTAAATGCAGTTTCAGGAGCGGTAGGCTTAAAAATGAATTACAGCAAAACAAAAATACTGAACCGAAACCAGACAAATATAACAATACAAAATCATACCATAGAAAATGTTGCACATTATGTATATCTAGGTCATGTTATCAAACTAGGAAAACCAAAGCAAGATGCCGAAATTAAAAGCAGAACACAACTGGCATGGGGCGCTTTCGGCAAATTAGCATATATCTTGAAAAACACCTCCATTCCTGTAAACTTAAAGAAAAAGGTGTATAACACATGCATACTACCAGTTTGTACTTACGGCTTGGAGACAGTAGCCCTTACCAAAAAATCTGCTAAAAAATTAGACGCAAAGAGCAATGGAACGAATCATGCTTGGAATATCACTAAGAGACAAGATTAGAAACACCGAGATAAGACGTAGAACGAAGATTAGGGATATTGTGGAAGAAATTGCAAAAATGAAATGGCGCTGGGCAGGTCACGTAGCCCGATATAATGACAACAGGTGGACACGGACAATTCTGGAATGGAGACCAAGGACGACAACAAGAAGCATGGGAAGACCTCAAAAATGATGCGTAGATGACATAAGAACAGTAGCAGGCAAACAGTGGATTAGATTGGCGCAAGATAGAGAAAGATGGAAGCAATTGGGAGAGACCTACATTCAGGAGTGGATGGAAAATGGTTGAGAAAGAAGAAGATTAATCAAAATTGTTAGCAATAAATCAATTGTATCGTTTTAAAACAAAATATTATTGAAATTTCAGATTTATACAAATATTTTAAAATCAAAATTACCTAGGTCGGGTTGATCCGACCTTTCGATATTTCTCGAGATATTTCTCCGATATTTCTCGAGTTGTTATAAAAAAGTTGTGAAAAAAAATTAAATGATGTCTTATGAATTCGATAAGTACAAAAACAGCATGTACCTTCTTGCATATAAACCAAATTAAATTAGAGCAACCAATATTTTTGTCAATTTTGCGAAAAAAATAATAATAAATATTTGTATTATTAATTATCTATATAATTAATATGTGTAATTAATATTGTTAGTATTTTTAATTGAACGTATCATTTCAAGAACAAAATCTGAATGAAATGTCAGATTTGAGTAGTTCAGATTTTCTTTCCTAGATGGCACTAGGAAAGAAAGTTTTAAATCTAAAATAACGTAAACCTTTTCATTGTTTTATAATAAATTCTACCTTAAAAATAATATTAAAATTAATTATTACTTACACTGACCGGCAAAAAAGTGGCCACCCCATAAATTTCCGAAAATAGAAATTCATTGGAAGTTTTATGCACTGTTTCATATTATATACTCAACATCTTTCAATATTAAAACAAAAAATGGCCAAATGGTGTAATATCGAAACGAATTAATAATAATAGTCTCCCGTTTTATACGGCGTTCGCGGCTTTGGGAGTATAGCAGGGTAGTCTGCTATATCTAGGGCCTACGGGCCTACAAGTAAAGGTAACATCTAAACGAATTACAAACAATAAAAATTACGAGTAAACTTAAACAAAATTATTTAATATCGCGTATTATGCCCTAAAGCATCAATAACCGTTTACATACGATTTGGAAGGGAAAGGAACAAATTTTAAATAAAAACTTGAGGAATACGTTCAGATTCTTCACGAAGCATGTTTTGAAGTTCTGCAAGACTTTCTGACGGGCCTGGTTGAGTTCTAACCCTACGATGAAGTTCATTCCAAAGATGTTCGATGGTATTCTAATCAGGGATGCAGGCTGACCATTCTACAGTATTAATTTCTACTTCCCCCAAGTAATTTGTCACGATTCTTGCAGTATGCGGCCGTGCATTATTATACATACAGACGAAATTTTCCGCAATAGATGGACCAAATGGAACTAGAGCTTCTGCCAAAACATCCTCTATATACCGGTAAGCTTTAAATGTGATTCTAGCTCAAAACATGACACCACCATAGCCAAACTTTCTCCTCTGAGACATTAAAGCTTGGGCATATCTTTTATTTCCCCATCTCCAATCCCTCTCTTGGCCATCGTCAGACTTCAAATTGAACCGCAAATTATCAGTAAAGAGAATTCGGCTCCAATCCTGTATATCTTAGTGTTGATGTTGTCGAGCAAAAATTAATCGATTCCTACATTGCCTAGGTTACAATTCGGGAACAATAGCCGACCTTCTTGCCATTAGTCCTCTTTCATTGACGCGTCTTCTAACCGTTCTCTCACTTACATTCACATTGAGAACCTCCTGCAGACGGTTTCTTGTAGCAATTGCGCAGAGATGGTGATTTCTTAAAAGTTTTATCACAATAAAACAATAATAAGGTCGACGTGAGTATGTACCAGTCTCTGTAAAGCGATGAAACGCTCTCCGTGCTGTAGTTCTCGGAATACCTATAGTTTTGGAAGCATGAACTTAACTTCTTTCGTCTTGTAGCAATGCAATAACTCGAGCAACATCTACTGTAGATAACACCATATCTTAATTATTCACTTAGTCGAGAGCCACGTTTGAAAAGGTTAATTACTGTTTAATTAAATGTTTTCAACTTAGAAGATAAACAGAAAACAACAACAACATCAACGTCAAAGCTGTCAAAAACAGGCATACATGATCGCAATAAATATTTAAATTGAGTCGCAGTTTATTTTCGGAAATTTATAGGGTGGCCACTTTTTTTGCCGTTCAGTGTATATTAATATAGCATTTCCGTCGACCATCCATTTATGATTAATTTTAACACCCTCAAAATCATTGATTAATGAAATGATTTTTTATTAATGAACGATTTTATTATATGCAACACAACATACATTGCTTGTATAAATTAATTTAACCACATTTAACGCTCTGTGATTGGCAGTGACCTGTGGTGTAGGCAACCAAACATATAGGTACCTATTTATATTCCCACTAAAAAAATATTTAAAATGACATAGCCGCTGTAAGTACTGTCTGTCATTGTATGTCATTATTTATCGTTAAGTAAATAAAAATTTAAACTAAGATATTTTTATTTCTGAAAAGTTCGGTCGACGGAAAAGTTTTGTAACGAACTCGTGAATTAAAATGGCGATTAACAATTTCAAACATTAACGCGCTCGCTTCGCTCACGCGTTAAAATATCTCAATTGTTAATCGCCCTTATTAATACACTTGTTGGTTAAATAACTATTAATACAGTATTATTATTTAAACGTATCTTTTCAAGATGAAAATGTGATTGAAATATGGTAGTTTATATTTCTTTCCTAGATATCGCCGTTCATCATCATCATCATCAACCTGTATGCGTCAACTGCTGGACATAGGTCTCCCTCAGCTCTTTCCATCTCTCTCTGTCTTGTGCGGCTTGCATCCAGCTACTGCTAACACGCTTCAGGTCGTCAGTCCATCTAGTTAGTGGGCGTCCTCTACTCCGTATTGCTTCTTGCCTTGGTCTCCACTCTAAAATACGTTTTGTCCATCGGTTGTCTGATAATCTGGCGACGTGTCCTGCCAAATTCCATTTTAACGACGCGATTTTTTCGAGTCTGTTGTTTTTGTTCTACGACGTATTTCTTCGTTTGGGATTTGGTCTCTCAGAGAAACATCCAACATCTGGCGCTCCATGACGCCGTTATGTGACGGGAATTACAGTGTGACCTGTCACTGTCATCGTAGCCTTTTATATAGATGGATATTGCTTGCATAATATTAAATGAGACGTTACATGACCGTGTGTGGTAATTGTTTATCCACAATTTAAATTCTAGGTTGACATGTGTGACAAAAGAGACGAGTTTGTAATATTCCGAAGCTGTCTGTACTAATTGTATACATAAACGCGGTTTTTAGCAACTAAAGTCAAAAGGAAACCGTAAGAATTCTTCTAATAATACAGTATGCTTTTGATTTATTCTATCGATTTTACAACACTTCTAAGTTTTAGTTTCTCAGACGCCAATTAAAATATTATGGTTGTATTTTTTGGATCACCCGGAATAGATAATCTCCCAGCGGAATTATATAAAGAAGGTGGCCACGATATCATAATAGCCCTACAGCAGCTTATAAAAGAAATATGGATACAGAAGTCCCTTCCCAATGATTGGAATATTGGAATACTGTGCACCATACACAAAAAGGGTGATATCTTTGAATGCTCTAACTATCGAGGAATTACGCTCCTAAATGCAGCGTATAAAATATTCTCCAATATACTATGCCATCGTATGGCACCATATGCAGAGCGAATAATAGGACAATACCAGGCTGGTTTCAGAGGTGGTAAATCAACAATTCATCAGATTTCAACCCTAAGACAAATTCTAGAGAAAACACTGGAATACGGTGTAGACACGCACCACATATTTATAGACTACAAGGCAGCCTACGACTCTGTAAATAGAAGAGAATTGTTTAGAGCAATGATAGACCTAGGAGTACCAAATCAGTTGGTAAGTTTAACCAAACTAACCCTTGAAAAAGTTGAATGCAAAGTACGAATCCAGGGGGAACTCTCTGAACCTTTTAAAACAAATAACGGGCTACGTCAGGGAGACCCACTCTCCTGTATACTATTCAATCTAGCTTTGGAAAAAGTAATACGTACGTCACAAATCACAACTACCGGTTCAATATATAACAAATCTGTGCAAATCTTAGCATATGCTGATGATATCAATATTGTTGGGAGAACGGAAAACGCAGCACGAGAGGCGTACGTAGCATTAAAGGAAGCGGCTACAAAAATGGGTTTAATAATAAACACCAACAAAACAAAATACATGAAAATAGGTACGCAACCACAAACACTACGGCCACTTGTTATAGAAAATGACGTCATCGAAGCAGTTAACGAATTTGTATACCTGGGAACGCTCGTCAATACTGAAAATGACACTACCGCAGAGATAAACCGCAGAATTTGCACGGCTAATAGATGCTATTTTGGGCTTAATCTCCTTTTTAAATCTACAGTTATATCAAGAAATACAAAAGTAAAACTCTACAAAACAATAATATGCCCAGTCCTAACATATGGTTCAGAAACCTGGACTTTAACAAAAAGTAATAAGAACATGTTAGGATGTTTCGAAAGAAAAATACTAAGGCGCATCTATGGAGCGGTAAATGAAAATGGTGTCTGGAGAAGACGATACAACTTCGAACTCTATAGGATATACCAGGAACCAGATATCGTAAAACACATAAAGATAGGACGTCTAAGGTGGGTAGGCCATGTTATGCGGATGGAGCAAACCGACCCAGCTAGAAAAACGCTCCTTGATAGACCTATTGGTCAAAGAAGAAGAGGAAGACCCAGAACAAGATTCCTAGATAACATCGATGAAGACATGAGAAATATGGAAATACGTGCTTGGCGGAGGAAGGCGATGGATAGGGACGACTGGAGAAAAATTCTTGGGGAGGCTAGGACCCACACAGGGTTGTAAAGCCAAAATGATGATGATGTATTTTTTGGTGTAGTCCAGTCGGGATAGCATTGGACCTTACATGGCAAGCTCTCCCAAAGTTTATTATTCCAACCTTTAGCAAATATTGACCAATTTCACAGTAACGTGGGATGCCAACCGTTGGCGTTGTCTCTTTTCTGATCGTTAACATCAATTTTCTCTGTCTCTTTTCCGACGTAAACCAGCGAGGAGCGTCATTCCACGAGCTGTCTGATTCCGGCTTTATGCAGGCAAATCATGAAATTTCAAGGGAAAAATTCAAAAACAGTCAACAATGCGCTCCGCTCGAGTACTGCCGCCGGATTACAATTCTCACAGTGGCCTTATATCCAATTTTAACGTTTTTAAAACTGCTTTTTTTTAATTAAACAAGTACGTTTTTAAAAATTGTTGTTTAATTAAACAACACAACTTAAGCTACTAATATATCAAATACCTTCTACATGGACTTATTTGCCGTGACGTAATATCGTTTGTAATGTGAAAGTTTAAATTCGGCGTTTTTACGACATGTTTTAAATGCCCCATGTTTGTTGCAAAAATTACAATCAAAATTTCTTGTTATACGTTTTAAAAATTAGGCTCTAATAATTGAAATTTCACATCACCAGGTCAACGGAAGAGATAAATTTTATTGATCTCTTAGAATCGTAAAAAATAGTAAAAATTGCGCAACGTTTATTTATTTAACAGCTTTATACATACTTACTACAATTGCACTTTTGACGTTTAAAATAGAAAGCTGCACTTTTGACGTTTAAAACAACTGTTATATTTAACTCCGGTAACGGTAACTTCAAGCATTGTTTATAAGCGAACGGTTTATTAAAAAAAAGTTATAAAAAACGTTTTTGTTCAAAATGATCTCAGCTACATTTCTTGTTTAAAACATTTTTTTCTTCAGCGTACAAATTCTTAGTATATTAATGTTTTTGTTTTTCCCCCTACGAAGGCAAGTTTTGAGAAAAAGCCCTGGGGCAGGAGTGGAAAACTTTTTTTTATCTTTTTTAAAGATTTTTGTCCTAGGTTGTAACTCAAAGTTTATATTTCATATTTTGGAAATTGCTTTTTTATGTCTTCTGTTATATGTAGCCTTGTCTTTTACAATTCTTGATGGTAGGTGGAAATCCTTTGTAATTTTTTTTCTGTCAGTTATTTCCTCTCTCCTCTGGTCTTTGATCTGCATTATTTATATTCTACCTAATTTTAATTTAAGACATTTTGTATTTTTATTATGTTTTATTATCTTTTGGAATTGTGCTTCTTGTCTTCTAATCCTCTCTGGTCTAATCAACTTTCGGATAGTTTTGTTTATTTCGGTGAACTCTCTGGAAATTAAACATCCTTTCTTAAATATTATGTTTATATGGGATTAAGCCGCAATTTACTAAAAACTAATAAAAATATAACTTTCGTTACAATAAATTGTTACTTAATCCCGTATAAACATAATATTTAACTTTTAGACATACCACAAGAAAATAGTTTCAGAATTCTCTTTCCTTACTTTACCATTTTTTACTTCCCTTGGGATCGTTTTTATTTTAATTTTCTCTTTAGTAGCTACTTTTGCATTACCGTTTATAAGAGTCTTCGTTGATTGTTCGTTAATATATTCTATGTTTTGTTTTCTCAACTCCTTTTTGTTGTATAGTGTTGGTCCATTTTTTTTTATATATAACTTAATTTATTTTAGTCTATTAACGTCAACTTGATTTTAAAAAAATAAATACAAGGTGTATATCTTGTCTTATCTTGTGCATATCCACTTCCGTTGTGCTTTGTATGTATAGACTGTGATCATTGCATTCATAAAAGTTACTTTCTTCGTTTTTTCTGTTAGTAGATTAACAAATATACCACCTCTAATGTATCATTTCCAACATCCATATTCTAACATTTTGCTTTTAAATAATGTACAATGGTGTGTCTGTAAATATGCCATGCAGAAAGCTGTACTTCTCGCGACGTCGAGATGTGTACGAAAAATTTTGGGAGATACTCCAGCATACCAAGTCACCTAGGGCTCGATAACATGGAAAGAGTCCCACCAGAGCTCAATCCTTTTGATACCGTAGGTATCTGGGATGAGTGAATTTTCCCCTTTGAGGGTTAGATTGTCTAGAAATTTATAAATATGAGTGAATGTATTGCTTAAAGAGCCTCACTGCTTAAGGAGCTTACTGGAGCCTCATGATGGGGCAAATATTGCCTTGAAACCGATAGCCCACAATTCACTAACTTTATTAAATAAAAACTACTTAAGATTGTGAGTCATTCTAGTACAAATATAGTAATTAAGAAGAAAAAAATATTTTGACCCAGAAGGCCCGGTAATTTACCTGACAGTTAAAGTGTTAAAGTCAGTTTACGCAACGAATAGCCAGTCATTTAAAAATTAAAATTCATAACATTGTTCCTTAGTTTTTCAACTTCTATTAAAGGCTTGAATATTTACATTGTTTTGGTAATTGAGACTTTCATTGGATCGGAGTTTACCCGCCGACCGTCATTTGCCCATCACTAATCCATTGTGTCACAAAGCATTGCAGATAATGTAATAGGGAAACTCGATACCAGGGCCGCCGCTAAGGTATTGGCCGCCCGTGTGCCACTTAATATTTGCCGCCCCCCTTCCAACATTTTAGACATACATACATAATGTGCAGAAGATGCATAATATAACAATAATTTTTGTAAAAAGATAAATACTTACATGGAGACTAATCTCCATGATCCATGATATTAATGTAGATCCTAATATTCTAATATCCCATCCTAATATCCTAATTTAAACGTCCTTTATTCTAATTTAATAACCATGATCCAACGTCCAGAATATGTATATCCTAATATCCTAATTTAAACGTCCATTTAATTAAAATAAACCGTGAATAGGTGAAAACTTTTCGGGCTTTCGTCTCGGAAAACTTTTTGACAATATCTTTAATGTCCAATGTCGCACAATCTTCATGTTCTATAGATAACATTGCTAAAGCAGAAATTCTATCTTGCTTCATTGAGGATCGCAAATAGTTTTTAATAATCTTAAGTTTTGAAAACGACCGCTCACCCGTAGCTACAGTAACAGGTAGAGTTAGGAATATAAGTACTATTATAGTTAAGTTGGGAAATGTTGATACAAGATTATTTTCGTAAATATATTCAAGAATATCACTAGGCCTTTTTTCTGAGGAAAAAATGGTTGAATAGCTTTAATTTCTTCATATAAATCGGATGCACATTTGCAACCGGATTCATATTTGTAGGCCATTTTCCGGGATCATCTGAAACCAAGTATATGCTGGAGCTTCCTACACTGCAATCCAGATTAACTGGAACATTAATTGTTCTGTCTTGGTTGGTGGTTTCAGGTTCAGGCGTTTCAGCATCAGCACTCCCACTATCGCTATTATTGTCATCAAATCCTCCGTCTCTATCCTCAGGAATATTCAATTGTTTGGTACTTTTGTCTATGGTTTGAACTTCGCTTGAAGTTGAAGGTCCTAAATTTATATCCGAGTCTTTTATATTTTCATGTATGTTTTTCATCCAAAATAATTCCAGTGCACCGCTAGGTTTTTTTTGTCCTCAGTTTTTGCCTCTTTTATTTTTCTATATTGAAAGCCTGAAAGTCGTTTTCGTTTTCTTTCGGACATTTTGAAATTATCACTTAAGAACGAAGTCGGGCGAATTTAACAAAATAAATCCAAAAACACTTCAAATAAGTTGTCCAAATAATGTTTCTCCACATAATATGTAGCCGTAACGCGTATACGAATAAAATTGCTCTGATCTCGAAGTTACTTCGAAATACAGTGCCTATGTCCTAAATTACCTACTGTGCAAAAGAAACGGGTACACTACTATATTTTACAAACAAAATCGTTTATCAAAAGCGTGTCTAAATTCATCGAATTCTCAACTAAGACTGAACATCTATAAACATAACCATAGGAACAATATTATAACAGAAACTTTACAACCACTTGCCCAAATTCTTGTAAAGTATCTACGTGTGAAATCCCAAATAACTGAAGTCGGAAAGCCGCCAGCCGCTTTGAATTAAAAAGTATTTCTGAAACTGCTTTATGACTGTACCTGCAAAAGGGCGGCAGTTCATACAATAAATAATATTTTCTGACATTTTTTTTAGATTAGGATGAAAAAAAGAAGTATACATGATAAATGAAACGCATTTGAGTATTATCACGTACTGAATAATTATTATTGTTTGGAATATTAGAGTTCACAGAATTATCTGAATCATTACTATTTAGTTATTTGAATTTATTTTCGTTTTAAAAAAGTATCATCAGTGGACTGCTTTTGGCCGCCCCTATTGTTGGCCGCCCGTGTGCGATGCACACTTGGCACACATGGTAGCGGCGGCCCTGTTCGATACGTTGTTTAATATGACAATATAGATTAGCGGAAATATAAACTCAGTAATTCAAACTAAAATTAGGTGAGGATAATTATTTTTATTCGTTTTTATATTTATTTTAGACACCCGGACACTTCCTCCGTTGTATGAAATGGATGATTATTTAGAATGCACTCATGATCCATATAATAAATATTGCAATATCGAAGCACAACTAGATAGCACTTCAATAAGTGAATATTTAAACGAAATTTTAACGGTAAGTAAAAGTAATATTAAATTTAAAAGATATTTAACTCCTTTAAATTGTTCTACACTAATTTAGTTTACACATTTTTTCGTTGAATTTTATTGCAAATAGTCATGTTTTTATTTAGACGCCTTCTATATCACTAAAGATAGGCCATCTTTTTTTTTGTTCTTGTGTACTACTCGATTATCTTGCTTTGGCTATCAAATTGGCTATACTAATTTTGTTGACCGCAATTTATTTTTACTACATCTCTTTCAGCAAAGTGTCTTTCTCAAATGATGTATTTTTACTATGCGTCTACACTTCACTGACATTAACTGAATAAGTTGGGGAAGGGAGAGCGGTTTTTCCCAAGTTTATTATACAGAATTGTATCTGTATTTTAAATTCATTAATTGCCATTGATTCTAATAAATATAGCTTAAGGCGTTTATTTTAAATGTGGAAAATTTAAAATTGGTCTTTAAAAGAATGATTATGATCTAGGAGGTGAAGTTCGTACGTAGAATCTGTTTTGTTAAATCTGTGTTCTTATTAAAAACCCTTTTGTGTTCTCCTATGCATTTGTTAGATTATACCAGTTTGACCGATGTAAGTTTTTGGGCAGACGCCACATATACGCTTGTATACACCTGTACAACACCTGCATACCAAGCACTGTTTTCAGTGTTTAATTCTTAGATTTGTCTCCATTATTGGACGTAGATGGCTGTATCTACATCTTCGATATATAGGTCCTAGATTTACTATTTGACCTACACATGTTGCTTTGTTGAGTTCTTTACAAGATCCGAATTTCTAGTCTCTTGACTTCACTTACCCATCTCATGCTCTTCTGATGTGAAATTTATGTTATGATGATATGTTAGTAGCAGTTCTTATTGACGGTTTTCAGAATTTTAGTCGCATCAATCCTTGACCTAGTTTATTGATGTTTGCTTTTGTTAATAGTATTGAGTTATGTTGTATTTTTTTCTACTACAATTTTAAATGCGTCTAGTCATCTTTCTTTAAATGGATTAGGGCGTTAATTTGTCTGCCATATTCTGCAGTTCAGTACATTAACACCAGGGCAGTCGGTATGATGATATCTGAATTTATCCGCCACAATGTAATTGCGAGCTTGAGGATTATACTGTTGCGGGTTTTTACTTTTGCTACAGTATTTTAGTTGCAAGTGTTTAAATGTTCAGGTGAAGTCTTAACTTACACCGAGATATTTTAGATTTAAGTCGTGATTAAGAATAGTATTTTTGCACTAATGATTGTTAGTGCAAGACTGTAATTACGTATTGTTAGAGTAACAGAAGGCTACTATGATCAAGAATATCGATTACTTAATGTTGTATTGATAAGAATTTTTGATTTCAGAATCGAAATGTGGCTTGTGAATCACTGTTTAAGTATTGAAGGGGGCTACTGGAACACTATTATTGAATATAATGTGGAAATTCTGAGTCATGAATGTTCTTTAGGGTCGTATTAATAGTTTGAATATTTTCCTAGTTTTCATTAATCATTGATGTATTGTGTGTGTGTGTGTGTGTGTGTGTGTGTGTGTGTGTGTGTGTGTGTGTGTGTGTGTGTGTGTGTGTGTGTGTGTGTGTGTGTGTGTGTGTGTGTGTGTGTGTGTGTGTGTGTGTGTGTGTGTGTGTGTGTGTGTGTGTGTGTGTGTGTGTGTGTGTGTGTGTGTGTGTGTGTGTGTGTGTGTGTGTGTGTGTGTGTGTGTGTGTGTGTGTGTGTGTGTGTGTGTGTGTGTGTGTGTGTGTGTGTGTGTGTGTGTGTGTGTGTGTGTGTGTGTGTGTGTGTGTGTGTGTGTGTGTGTGTGTGTGTGTGTGTGTGTGTGTGTGTGTGTGTGTGTGTGTGTGTGTGTGTGTGTGTGTGTGTGTGTGTGTGTGTGTGTGTGTGTGTGTGTGTGTGTGTGTGTGTGTGTGTGTGTGTGTGTGTGTGTGTGTGTGTGTGTGTGTGTGTGTGTGTGTGTGTGTGTGTGTGTGTGTGTGTGTGTGTGTGTGTGTGTGTGTGTGTGTGTGTGTGTGTGTGTGTGTGTGTGTGTGTGTGTGTGTGTGTGTGTGTGTGTGTGTGTGTGTGTGTGTGTGTGTGTGTGTGTGTGTGTGTGTGTGTGTGTGTGTGTGTGTGTGTGTGTGTGTGTGTGTGTGTGTGTGTGTGTGTGTGTGTGTGTGTGTGTGTGTGTGTGTGTGTGTGTGTGTGTGTGTGTGTGTGTGTGTGTGTGTGTGTGTGTGTGTGTGTGTGTGTGTGTGTGTGTGTGTGTGTGTGTGTGTGTGTGTGTGTGTGTGTGTGTGTGTGTGTGTGTGTGTGTGTGTGTGTGTGTGTGTGTGTGTGTGTGTGTGTGTGTGTGTGTGTGTGTGTGTGTGTGTGTGTGTGTGTGTGTGTGTGTGTGTGTGTGTGTGTGTGTGTGTGTGTGTGTGTGTGTGTGTGTGTGTGTGTGTGTGTGTGTGTGTGTGTGTGTGTGTGTGTGTGTGTGTGTGTGTGTGTGTGTGTGTGTGTGTGTGTGTGTGTGTGTGTGTGTGTGTGTGTGTGTGTGTGTGTGTGTGTGTGTGTGTGTGTGTGTGTGTGTGTGTGTGTGTGTGTGTGTGTGTGTGTGTGTGT
This sequence comes from Diabrotica undecimpunctata, assembly GCF_040954645.1. Classification (NCBI taxonomy): domain Eukaryota; kingdom Metazoa; phylum Arthropoda; class Insecta; order Coleoptera; family Chrysomelidae; genus Diabrotica; species Diabrotica undecimpunctata. The sequence continues at coordinate 53,468,732 of NC_092807.1, forward strand.
GTGTGTGTGTGTGTGTTCATCTATGCTTGATAAAAGTAAAAGTAATTAATTTAACTACAAAATTATATATTTGTATACTGATAAACACTTTCTGGATTAAACAAAATGTTTACTGTGTGTAGATTAGATAGAAATAATAAAACTAATTGTTTTATTGTTTCAAATTGTATGTTAGTATACTAATTCTATCTTATAATATTAAGTTCTAGGTAGGAAAATATTTATTTATTGATAAAAAGTATATCTTTGTATACTTATAAACATTTTCTGGATTATACTGTCCACTATAAAGAATGGATAGCTACAAATAATGAGACCAATTATTTTAGTATTAAAATTAAATCTTGGGATCTTAATTGAACGGCCACGGGAAAGAACGATCAGACTCCATTTTTGGTTGGAATTTAGATATTGGGGCCATATTTTAGCTTTTCTTGAAAAGAACTCAAGCACGGTTTCGTTTGTACAATAACGATCACCGTACAGAAGTAAATAAAGGGGAAAGATATAAGCCAACGGAGAAGAACGATCAGATTCCACGCGTTGAAGGCTAATAACGATCAGATTCCGATGACCTTGTAACTAAATGTAGATTGTTGTTTGCATCTATAGCATCTTAGCGTCAGTTCTACTGTGTAATCGCTAGGCTAGCTGCTGCTGTTTTGTAGTTTTCGTTAGTTTGTTTTTGAGAAAATTCATAATATCAAGTGATCTTAGTGATAGTGATATATCTAATGGAAATAATCAGCCAGGTGAAGTTAAAAAGCAGAGAAAACCCGGCAAAATGAGTGATATAATGAAAAAATTACGTGCCACCACTCACGAGGTAGGGGAAGACTGTAAGTGCATTCGTTACAACTGTTTTCAAGTCATCCCTTCGAATGAAAGACAACGATTAATTTCTCATTTTAATGAGTTAGGGGACTACAATGCTCAAAACAAATATTTAACAGATCTTACAGAGAAGCCAAACCCTGAAGCTGAAGCAAGTTTTAATTAATCTTCTTATAGCCATAGAGTTCGGGTAAATGTGAGTGGCTCGTTTCAAGATACTGTTGTTTGCTATAAAGCATTTTTGTCTTTACACGGCATCACTAATCGCCGTGCTCAAACCACAAAGAAAAATTTACTTGAATTTGGCAATACTAAAGAAGATGGTCGTAAAAACAGACCTAATAAGTTGACCGATTAAACCAGAACAATGGTAATGAGTTTTATACAGTCCCTGAAAGGTAGGAAATCTTATCATTCTTTGCATGATACTAGTAAAATATAATTACCTGCAGAATTTAATACAACCAAACTTCATTAAATGTTAAATGAATCACACAATAATAATAAAATAGGCAACACTACATTTCATGAGATATTTGTGAATAATTTCAACATATTATTCGGCTACCCACGTAAAGATACATGTAGCTCTAGCGACACTTTCAAAGCTAACGTTGCAATTACGACCGATAAAATTGCTAACTGCACTGATGAAGAAAACAAAACATCATTGACAACAACACTGCAGACACTAATGTGTGAAAAGACAATCCATTTACGGAAAAGCAAAAAGTTTTACTCCATGAAAAAAAAATATAGAAAAGAATCACGAAAAAAACGAAACAATGGAAGCCATAACGATGGATTACCAAAAAAACCTCCCCACTCCCAACATCTTAACATCTGATGTTTACTATCGCCGACAACTCAACTTCATATCAATTAATATTCATGTACTGTCAAATGCAACTTCAATGTTTTATACGTACGACGAAAGTGTTGCCCGAAAGGGTGCCGATGACGTTTGTTCGATGTTGAAACATTTTATTTTGCATATTTTGGACTCAAACATATATGTCATCTAATAATTTTTTGTGATTCGTGCGGCGGACAAAACAAAAATTTAATCGTAATTCGATTTCTCCACTACGTAGTGCACAAGCTTAATCGATTCGACCTAGTGAAAGTGATATTTCCTATTCATGGATACTCTTACCTAGAATATGATAAGGACATGAGTTTTGTGAATTCCAAATCGTATACGGAAATACCGGGCGACTGGAGAGATGTATTAAAGAATAGTCGCATTAAACCATCACCATTCAAGGTAATAAACTGTGCAGATGAAGTTGACTATCAGACATGGACCGAGTATTTGTCCCATCTTTATGAGCCAAAATGTCCTACGGCAACTAGGCCTATCAGGATTTTAAAAATAGAAAAAATCACCAACGGTTTGTGTTATACAAAGACCACTATTGTGGCCTATATCTTACAGCTGTGGTAGTTCCGTCAAAAAATTAGGCACGTAAGAGAAAATTGACACATGTTCCACTATAGAAGCTATATAGTCAACCTCTGCCTATTAAGACTGCTAACTTGCATGGTTTATTGCACCTAACTCAATTCCTGAGAAACCCTGAAGCGCATTTCTTTTACCAAGGACTAGTTTTCGATGCCGGTAAAATACAAATGAAGGTAGTGATGTGGAATTTGTCGACGATCCACCGATTAATTACAAATTTGAAGATTTCAAGTATATATATAATTAGCAAACTATTTTTTTTGCATTTTTGTAATAAAAAGTCTTATAGTAATAAATTGATAACTAAACATTTTGTATTTAATTTTTTTGAACCAAAATAAACGACTTAAAACTTTAAAATTCGATTTGTACAAAATGTGAGTCTGATCGTTCTTTCCCGTGGCCCTTCAATTGTTATTTTCTGAATTGTAAATTACGTAATACGCATTCGAAGTTCTCGGTATGAAATATTTGAAAAATAAGGTCGGTAAGTCTGAATAATAATTAAAAACAATTACATAAATGTAAATAGAATATAAAATTAAAGGCAAAAATACTTGATTTTCATCAAGCTGCAACAAAATACATACAATAATCTTAATTTAGAACCATTAATAAATAAACTAACCAATCTGTAATGCATGTAAGCACAATACCTGCCGGCTTTTATTTTATTACACTTAGCTGATAATTAGGAAACTTTCTTAAAAATCTAGCACCTGTAGGAGCCGCCTTTCCATGACTCATTAGGACATCAATGGGCGAAACTGTAAATAACTATGCAGGCTTTTTTTAGGAAATTCTTGATCGGTCCTCAAATAAGTAAAATAAAAATATATTGTATATATATTCTTATATGTAGTTTGTTTCTATTTTATTGAGGATTTACATGCATATATAACATATAATATGCGTTAATTACCGCCAAATCTAAAATATGATAAAATAAGCAAAGTGGCTACCTTCTAGTTCCTCTTTTGCAGGTATAATCTGACGCTAATTTATCTAAAAATAAAAATATAATCTGACGCTATTGTATTCTAAAATAATGTCTGGTTTCTTATGTTCTTGCAATGACACATGGTCATCTAAATGCATCGAGGACAAAAGAATAACAGATTTACCCTTTTTAGGACTATACGAAACTAAAGGCATATTCTTCTGAAACCCAAAAATTGATAAAATCAAAAAAAGAGAACTTCTTTCTTTTTATTTGGTAGAAATTTAACTGAAATAAAAGTTTTATTCTTTCATAATGTTCCAATTAATGTTAGTTTACGTTTTAATAATTCAGTCTCATAGTTTTTATAATTCGTAGTTATGTTTCGCCCAGAATTCTGAACATCTTTTATAAGTCGTAAAACCACATTTCTGCCCTAATGCACATCACGGGGCTGATTTTCTGCTTTTCCTGTATACACTTCTGCACAATACACAAACCCAGTTTTGACATCAGATAAAAACCATAATTTAATTCCATATTTCCCACGTGGTTTTGTTTTAATATACTGTCTGAAGGGACACCTCTAAATGGTACAAGTTGTTCGTCGACAGTGAGGCTTTCATATGGAACAGACATTCTGGGAAGTTGTGCTACAAATAAATCAAAAAAACTTTCAATTGGAGCTAACTTGTCGTGCCTCCGTCGAATAGGAAAAGCGGCTGATGTTACAAAATCGTTTCAGAGACATAGTAGCTCTAAAAATGGGCCTATCATCAGAATTTCTCCAAAGTTCCCGCAGAGATTCTTTGGCACCTTTATGAACACCAGCCAGAAGAAGTAAACTTAAAAAAAAATGCAAAATTTCAAGTTAATTTATTTTATAACTGTAATTAAAATATTTACCTATAGAAGCTTCTAAGTCTTCCAGTGATATTTCTTTTATAGTTAACATTTTTTCATTACATATACGACCACGTTCTCTTTTAGTTTCCACTAAGAGTAAATTGAGCATTTCATCAGTGAAAAACAATCTCATTGAAGACATAGGTTCATCGGTAATTCGTTGAGTGGCGTATCTGGCGAGACCTGGCACAGGATTTAGTATATTGATGGATCTAAACAATATACAACGCAATTAGTAAAACCCACAAATTTAGTAAGAAAATATGTGTAGCACTTGAACCATTACCTTACACGTGACTGAGGTGGTGGATATTTGTTTTAAACTGTCCCATCGCGAGCAGTATATTTTAAATCTTGTTCAGGAACTTCTATTTCATTTTCCAAATTTTCGCATTCATCTTTGTCATCATCAACCGTAGATACATGATCTTCTTCAGAAAATTTTTCATCTACTAACTCTTCATCACTAGTAACGGTTTCTAAATTGGTAGATTCATCTTCATTTTCTGAGTCTTCTTCAAGGATTTTTCGTAATTCCTCTTCCGTGGGTCCTCACCTGGAGCTCATTTTTTCAGCAAACGCTCATTATTCTGTTTTTCACAAATAATTGTACATCACACTCTTAACTCTAAACTTCAAGCGATCAGATCTGGTACAACACTAAAGATACTCGACAAACGCTTCCGAAAATAGAATCCACAAATTCTAATTACCCTTCTTAGAAAAATAAACAAAACAAACATCATGTACATTTGGAAACACTTCTGGGTACAGGTGGACCCATAAACATCAGATGTGTTTCTTTTATTTCGAAGAAAACTAAATTGATATTTCAAAACGCAAATAAGTTAAATTGTATATAGACCTTATCTTAAGGATATCATTAAACATCACGTTTTAAATTTACGATATAAAAAATATATAAACATTTGACTTTTATTACTGGGTCCAGGCGTACCCAGAGGCAATACAAAGGTTAAGCTATACCATTGAACTAAACGATTTACATAAAGATATACTAATTTGCCCTGAAAAATTAGCACTAAAAAATTCTACATTAAAAAAATTGTTAAGAACGTTACCCAATGAAAAAATATATAATTTACTATAAAACCTTAAAACAGGCGTTAAAACATGAACCATTTCTTACAAAAATATAAAGGATTTTATTATTTAAGCAAATAAATTGGCTGGCAGTTTATATTCAGCTAAACGCTAATCTTAGAGCTGAATCAAAAAACGACTTAAATATAAGAATTTTAAACTAATAGCCAATGCTCATTACGGTAGAGGGATGGAAAATATGAAAAAGAAGGAGTTTTAGGTTAGTTCGAAAGTATGAAGGAAGGTATGAAGGAAAGAATTTAATTGCTTATCTAAAAATTCATAGTAGAGTCGTAGAGATTTAGAATTATCGTCTTTTTAATGGACGATATATAACATAATGAATAAGAAAAACATGTCATTTTCAAAAAAACATTTTCATTGTGATTTTATGTTAAAACAACATTTATTTCAACAATTCAAATTGTTCTACATTGATACTGACAGTTTGTTATACGAGATAACTATAATAAGTGATCAATATTAGCTGCAATCACTTGTAAATCATAAATTCTCGTAAATTTTTATTTCGATCATTGGTAGCTCGTAAGAAAATATGTTTCTTTGCAAGTCACTTTACATACTATAGTATTATATTTTTGCTTATAATAATAAAAATAATACGTCTGAGCGGAAGATAGAGAGTCGACTACATACCTAAAGATGTAAAATAAACAAATTAGTATATTCTTCTTATTTTAGAATTTATATTTAGATATTTAATTATTTAATTTATTAATTGAAAGAGTAGTAGCAACCGCAGATGCTTGTTTGGTCTGCATGTACGGAACATCTTCTTAAATATGCCAAAACGTGTTATTTAGAAGAAGTTAGACCTCAAGTTATGCATTGCATGAATCATATTGTTTCTAATACAATCCTTCTCGCAACTGATTCTATCAAAATTCGAAGTTTATTTCTGAGAAAAATTTAATATGCCAAAATAGCTACTCTATTTAATAGCGGAATTAATCCTGATAATAATAAAAATGTCCTGACGTTATGTGAAAATGTGTTATTTACACAGCGGAATAAAGACACAACAGATAAATCAACTGCTAAATCAACGATTGCTGCAACTAAGTAAATAATTTTATTTTATAAGCGTTAATAAAAAACTGAAAATTCCTTCAAACTGGAATACAAAGTAAACATTTAACTGGCATGGTATGAAAAAAAATATTAATACAGCCAACAAAATAAAAACAATTAGTGCTTTAATTTTAACTTCGATCGAAAAGATATACACAAAGCCAACTAGATATCACCAGACAGACTTACAATAAATAGGATAGATATTATTGTAAAGTCAAGAGACCAATTAAATATAATAAACGTCCGTACAAGGAGAGGAGCAAATGCGGATTGTGATTACTACCGAGTAGTAGTATGAGTCGAAAGTAGGGTAAGGGCCAGAATTTTAAACATAAAAGGATATAGGTTCTACACATAAACGATAAAAAGCAGGGGGACTCAAAGATATGAACAAAAACATAGAAACATTGAATATAAATAAAATAATAATATCAAACTAGAAAACCGATTGAAACATGAAAACAAAAGTGAAGAGTAGGAAAGGTACAGAAACATCATTAAAAAAACAGATGAAGAATTACTAGGCATGGAAGTTAAAAAAAGAAGAACAAGAACGAATGACTGGTTTAATGAAAAATGTCAGATTATAACAGAAAGAAAAAACAAAACATATTGACTTATGCAACAGGAGCACAAAACTCGACAAGCAAAGGAGGAATATAAATAACTACAGAAAGAAGAAAATCAAAAGAAAATATGAACCAATAACTTCAGGAAGACCAACATGAACAAGATTCAAACAAAAGATGTGAAGATATAAGGAGGGTAATATACTGACAGAACAGCAAGAAAAACTGCGAAAAAAGAATTTAATTATGTGTTCTTATTGTTTGCGATATGCAAAATAAAAAATAAATTCTCCGCTACTGACATGGTTCCTGGTAAAAGTAATAACGACAGCTAAATGATACGATAAATTTAGTAATCACGCATATGAGTCATTTCATTTTTTATTTGATAAAGTATAATTATAAACTAAATAATGTTTATGATATTCCTTAAGAATGAAAAATTCCTAAATTAATAAAACCAAAACAGTATACATACAAGTTTTTTAAATAAATTTATAATGAAAATAGCAAAGAAATTTCTTTTAAAAAATCAAAACGTATTAAAAAAACGTAGCAAAAAAAATAATTTGTATTATTTAGGAAATAGTATAAGCAAGATCGCATCACACCGTGAGCTTCGATCGATACATCACATTGTTTTAGTATTAAAAAAAAAAAGTTGCATTAGTTGCGTTAACGCAACACATTGAATGAATTTTTTTTTTACATGAATACTGAAGTTTTTTTATAAATGGCGGATAGTATTGTGCTATGAAAGATTTAGCAATTCAGAAAAAACTTCTACATGCAAAAAAATATAATTCAAAATAGCGTTAAAAATAGTAAAATAACTATAGATAATATTACAAGCGAGATACGTTTAAAAAAAATGCTTTAAAATATTTAGGGATTATTATTTTATCATTCACAAGATATTTTCATCGCTTAGTGACATAAAGTAACAATATTCTAAACGTAAAATTTATTTTTTTAGTAAATAATGTCGTTTCAGGACTTTGAATATACCGTTGCGTTAACGCAACTATGGGAAAATAAGTTTAATATAGTATAAGTATAAGAATGATCCTAAAAGGCCCTTGACCATGAAAGAACTCAAAGCTATAGTTAAAAAACTGGATGTAGATGATGAGATAGATGTTTGTTTAATACATCCAGAAGTTGAAAGCCTAACAGATGAGGAAGATGGAGATCAGGATGATATGGCTAATATAAATAGTTTGCCGAAAGATGGGCCTGGGACATTTAAAATAACAAATATAAAGAAAGAAGACGAGATGGAAGAGACAAGTGTAAGTCAGTCTCATGTGCAATCATCAAAAGCCAAAAAAAAAATAGAGTCGAAAAAGTAACCTGGTGAAGAAAACCCATTGAGTATGGAAGTGATGCTGATTCGAATGAAGAAACTCGCTTAAAAAATATCATTGAGGAGTTGGATGAAAAGTTGGTACTGGACTATTTTGTGGAAATGTTCAATGAAGATATTTTGCAATGTATTACATCAAATTCAAAAAAATATTCAGGAGTTCGGAACCGTCCCAACTTTGACATGGATCGAAATGATTTAGAAATATTTTTGGGATTGTTGATTTTGAGCAGACATCACACTCTTTCCCGTGTAAAACTTTACTGGTCTTCTGATGAAGATAAGGGAGTTCATTTTGTGAAAAATGCAATGTCTCGAAATAGATTTCTTGAAATAACGAGGAACATTCATCTTGCAGATAACGATCAGCTAGATAAACATGATAAATTGGCAGCAGAAAATCGTCCGATCATCAACCTGTTAAACAAAAGTTTTTTAAAATATGGTGTTTTCAGTCAATACTTATCAATAGATGAACAAATGGTCCCATACTTCGACCGTAATTCGGCAAAAATGTTTATAAAAGGGAATCCCATTCGTTTCGGATACAAAGTATGGTGATTTGCATCTAGCAATGGATATTTATACAATTTGTTCCTTATGCTAGAAAATAAAACCAGAATAATTCAAAAGAGTTTAGAGTAAAGTAGTTGTTATCAAACTTTTAAAAGTCGTGGAAGACAAGTCTGCACACAAGATATATTTTGATAATTTCTTTACCAAATACAAGTTGTTAGTTCATGTGTAACAACAAGAATACTTTGCCACTGGAGCAATACGTGAAAACAGGCTGCTAAATTGTCCGTTGGAGAACACAAAATACATTGGAAAAAAGATCGTGGCACTATGGATTGTCGCTACGATTAAACTAATAAAATAAGTGTTGTGCGTTGGAACGATAATTCTGTGGTGATAGTGACAACCAATTGTGATCCAGTAGAGCCTGTTCTTCCCGTAAAACGATACAATCGCAAGGTAAGACAAGATATCGCTATCTCACAACCCAATATGATAGCTAAATATAGTAAATACATGGGGGGAGTGGACTTACATGACAAAGAAATGGCTAATTATAGAATTAATATCCGTGAGAAAAAATGGTGGTGGCCGTTATTTATAAATATGTTAGACTCTGCAGTCGTTAATGACTGGAAACTCTATAGAATTGTACATGAGAAAAATTCAATTTCGCAGTTAGATTTTAGGTCAAAACTTGTGCGAAGCCTTGTTAGTGCACAGAATCTATTAGAGGTCATGGCTCTAGTTCATCCTTACCATCTACCTTGCGTTTGGATAATGTGGGCTATATAATTGAATGCAATAATAAAAAACTGGAGAAGGCGTTGTAGCTATGTAAAAGTACAACTGTTTTTATGTGTAGAAAATGTAATATACCATTTCATCCACATTGTTTCAAAGACTACGACAAGTGAAAATAAAAATGTTTTTATGTTATACGTATAGTCCCAATGTTGTCTTACCGCAACGTTAACAAAAATGGACGTGTATTTTTTTTCTTTATGTAGCTTTTAAATTATCTTTATTTGTGTTTAATTAAATATATTTAATAAAAAATCATTGGTTTTATTATGCTTTCTCTAAGTGGGCCTAAGTAAATGGGTTTTAAATCCTTTTGATAATAAAAAATATTTCTTTGAGAATTTTGTTGATACATTACCATTACAGTATATTGTCATAGTATAATAAAGTAACAATTTTCTTACAGATAATGATGAGCTCAGAAATACAACGTGTTAGGAGACTATGCGAAAATAACAACAGCCTCAGCAATATTATGTATACGTCTTGTTTACCTCACAGTTTAAATAAAAATATTTGTAAAAAATATCCATCATATAAATATCAAAAATTACTTATTGAGAATGTCTTTCCAAAAGTAAATATATTTTTGTATGAAAGAATTTGAAAGTTATCTATGTAAGACTTGTATATGTTTTATTATAAAATTTGACTGCTTATATTTTGAAGAACACAATTCGAATTTATATCAGGGATATATTTTACTATTCCACCTCTTTATTGCAATTATAATTAAAAAATCTCTGTATCGTAAACCAACAAAACAACAAGAACAAAATTTAACAAGCTTATCCTATTTTAGTTTTACATACATTTTAATTTTTAAATTTTACTAACATCTAGTTTAAAATCTACACATAACGCAAAAGTCTAAGGATATTTTAATAATTTGACAATACCAATGACAGAAATTTCATGACCATATGAATTTACTTGTACTATAATTGTTGATACAGACACTCACTTCTTATGAAAAAAAAAATTGTAAAACTGATAGCAATACGTGTTTTAGAACGTTTTTTATACGGGACAAAAAAATCGACACTTTTATGTTTTGTTTATTTTTAATTTTAGTCACTTTATACCACTCTTGCTTAATAGGTGAGTTAAAGCTATTGTCTTTTTACCATGCAACGACAATATTTAACGTTGGACGAGATGGATAGAATCGTGGGCCTCCTTCAAGCTGGTATGCGACAAACTCCAGTTGCCGACCAGCTGGGTGTCTCTCAAAGCATCGTAAGTCGTTTGTGGCGTCGGTTTAGAGACACTGGGAGTCCAGCCGAGCAACACCCAGGACGTGGTCGCTCTACAACCGTCGCTTAAGACAGATATTTAATTTTAAATGACAGAAGGCAGCCAACAATCACAGCACCCGAGCTGGTTAATGAATTACAGCTTGCACATAATGTAACAATTAGCAGCAGTGCTGTGAGGAATCGTCTCCATGAAGCCAACCTTCGTAGTCGGCGACCACTGAGATGTCCACCTCTATCTAGAGGCAATCGCGCTGCAAGATTAACCTGGTCTCAAGAGTTTCAGAATTGGACTGACAATGACTGGGCCACAGTTTTGTTTAGTGACGAGTCTAGATATGAATTTCATCCAGATTCTCGTCGAACAAGAGTTTGGAGACGACCCAGAAATGGAGAACGATTACGACATCTTCAAGAAGTGTATGCATACACTTATTGTGTATGCATACGTGTATGAGGTGGTACATTAATGGTATGGGGAGAAATCATGATTGACGGAAGAACTGACCTCATTTTCCCACGTGGCTTTCTTACAAGTCAGCAATATTTAAACACTATTCTTGAACCTGTTGTGCGCCCATTTGCTGCTGCTGTTGGAGAACATTTTTACTTTATGGATGATAGCGCTCGACCACATGTTGGACATATTGTAACAAACTGGTTGGATAACGAGGGTATTGATGTATTGCCGTGGCCAGCACGATCACCGGACTTGAATCCCATTTAGCATGTATGAGACATGCTAAATGTCTCATACATGCTAACGAAACTGTCTGCAAACGAAAAAATATTCCACATATGGGTAATATCTATAATGAGTTTCAACTAAAAGAGCTTCTGAGAGAACAATGGACACAACTACCTCAAGCAGACATTAACAATGTGATTCGGAGCATTAACAGTAGATGTAGAGCTTTGATAAGCCAACGTGGTGGCCATACTTTATTTTAAGTTTATATTTCGTATTTTTGACATTTTATGGTGGTATAGGAAACATGGGTGATTTGCAATATATTTTTTTTGCTCAAATTTTCTGTTTTTTTGCAATTTATGGTTTTTGACATATTAAACAACAATTAAAACTACAAATTTTGTATTATTTTTTTTAAGTTTATTACAAATAAACAAAATACGCCTATTTATAAAAATATCCCCAGACTTTTGCGTTGTGTGTGCATTGTTATGAGTATGATTATGGTAAATTGGGACAGGGCCCATTTGTGAGTCATTCAGAATTTATACTGTTACTAAACATTTAATTAGAACAAGGAACCTATCAGAAGATTAAATATAATAAGAAACTGAAGATATTCTTTGTGAATTTAAAAATTAAATCTTTACCGCTTAGTAGTAAAAGTATTTTTAATAGTTTTAAATAATAATTAAGTCCAAAAAAGATACTTGTAATCCATTTTTGTGAATATTAAAGTATTATTACAATTTCTTGTTGTTTTTTTGAGTTGGTTAATAACCAATATTTTCCCTTCATCCAATCATTTACCAAATAGAAGAAAAAAAAGCAATTAATACATTAGTTTACCGTTGAATGATGAGAAAAAACGCAAACAATAACATATCAGGATGTGTAACACCGGATTTTCCAACACCGATATATTCATTGGAGAACAACAGCATTTATATCTAAATCCAAATAAATCAAAGTATGTCTCAGTGTGCTTATCCCACCAGTTGAATTGTGGTCCATGTATCATATTTATTATCTTGATTAAAGTGTCAAAATACTGTGGTGTTAACCGAAGAAACCTGGAATTACTTTTTATCCTACAAGACAACTATTGATGACTTTTTATCATCTATTTACAACTCAGATTCTATGTATGCTGGTCTGTTTTTCTTATAATTTAAACTATTACAATATCTTTCCGTAGCAAACATTATAACTGGTGAGTCCAAGTTTTGTTAGTCCATTTGTTAGAGAAATTGAAAAGGCAATAATTAGCTACAATGTAGTAATTTAAGAATGATAGAATAGGTGCAGCTGCTAGTGATAATATTCAAGGGGCATTAGAAATTATAAAATTTATCGAATACGTAAATGCTTTATTATATAGCTGGCTAATGGAAGTCATTAACATACATCTAGAACTTCTATAGAAACCAGAATTGCAGTTATGACATAAAACATAAAAATCTGTTTGCCTTAATGATGAAGCATATGTAGTTCATAGCATGATTTTGGGGCAATTTTCTTATAAATCAGCTCATAAAGCTTATTGAAAAATTTTATCTGTAGATAGACATCGTTTTAAAAAATGAATTAAGGGTGTTAAAAACAATTTTCTTTACTAAAGCTATAATAATAAAAAATCCTGTCGGGTTACATCACAGAACGTTTTCGGAATAACTATTCCATCATCAGTGCTATCTGGATGTACATGTTTGAAGCCACTAAATATGTGGATAAAAACCCTTTAAATGTAGCTTGATTAATTTTGAATTCATCATCATCATCAACCTATATGCGTCCACTGCTGGACATAGGTCTCTCACAGCTCTTTTTATCTGTCTCTGTCTTGTACAGCTTGCATCCAGTTATTGCTAAAACGCTTTAGGTCGTTTGTCGATTATCAGGTGATTCTGATAGAATCTGTTGCCTTTCAATGTTCGCTGAATACCTACGATACAATTTGTAAACTGTTTGATTTTAAATAATTCGTTAATTTTAATCGAGTTTATTAATTCTGAATTTATTTTAGAATTCCGACAGAAATCTTTGGACATTTGATAAGAGGGTACTGCATAGGGCCCTTTGTATACCTAACCACAAAAATCAAAACTTGCTTGATATTTACAAACACTCGACTATAGTTATAAATGACAAAATAAAGTCTTACAATATAAGTGCTGAAATTGATACCGCAGTTTGTACCAAAGTTTACCCAGAGATTTCTACATACGATGCACTATATCTGTAAGTATATATTTATATGATACATAATGGAATATTCAAATTCCATTCCATCAAATTGACATAACTAAAAATTATAAAAATTATAAGTAAAAATTACTCTCGATTAGTAGGTATGGTTTTTTTTAATCAGGAGGAGCAATTTAAATTTACCGCGTTGTATTGTTTGTTTGTAATTGGTCCAACCGCAGGCAAGTTTACTCCACTACATTATGACATTCTGACACGAATGACATTTATGAAATTTTAAAATTCAAAATTTATATCGACGATTTTTTGTATTTTCTGCATTATTTCTTTAATTTTTAGATTTATCGATTGCATTTATATAAAAAACAGTTCTTTCCAGAACTATTTACCGACATAGTAATGTTATTAAGATAACAATATGGATTCAATGCCAAGTACTAGTGGTAATTATCTTTCTCCACCTAAAAAACGCCGAGTAGATTTGAGTCATTTATCATCAAATGAAAACAATGCATTATAAATATGTACAAATAAATAAAAATTGATAGTTCTGGAATAAACATAACAGCCATGGTAGCAAAAATAAAACAGGCAAGACAGGTTAGTTTTACAGAATAGTTATTGTTAAAATCAAGATCATATAGTTATCTTATATTAATACTTATTGTTAAAAAAAGTTATCCCATAAAAACTGGTTATAGTCCATTTCCATCATATTGATAGCACATTATGTATGCAAATCCTTAAACTGTTGATACGGGTGACTCAATGAAAAATAGATATTTGTCAACAAGTTTACAGAAGTATATAGGAAAACAATTTTAAATTGAGTATGACCACCAGGTATAAAGGTTGAAGCAGAATAGAATACAATAGTCTTGAGGATTACTAATCCCTAAATAAAGTTGCATTTCTCTCAATAGTCCCCATAATTTCTTGTTGCTTATGATTGGTAACTCTTCGTTTTCTCTAATTAATGTTTGGATTTTGTCCAATGTTGGAAATTCTTTGTTAAAAAAAATGAGTGGACGCTGCTTCTTATCATGTTTTTATGTATTTCTTCAATTTCCAAGGGTTTACTCCCTCCACTCTTTTCTAAATTCTAATTTATATTATTGGCATAAGCTGTAATGTGGCATAAAAACTACTTAAACTATCATTAGTGAAGCCTTATCAGTAATTCCACGTAATCGTTCAAATAAGGCATTCTTTTTGTTCAGGCGATAACTTGTATAGAAAACAATAATCACCTTTAAATTACTGTTTACATTAATTTATTTCGTGAAACATTCAATTCTCTCGTTAATCACCCGTGTATAATTAACAATAATCGTGTGGCATATATACCGACGTTTTTTACGCACAAAAAAGGTATAGTGAGATTAGTGGACACTTATTTCACAGAAGATTTTTTAAAAGATAATGTATTGTTGACGGCATCTTAAAATATTAATTTTTTTTATTTATTTCAAAACAAGTATAGGGTGACACCTGTTGGTATGGTTTTTTGACCTGTTGAGGATTTGCATACATAATGTGCTATCAATATGATAGAAAAGGACTATATATTCCTATAAAGCGGCATACAATATTTGTTGTTTAAGTTAATGCGCTGATGAAATATTGTAAAATTCCATTGGATTTTAGATATAATTTTATCACGAATATATCGCTTTCGTATACGTTCCGGACGATTTTCCTCTACAATGGAAGTGAATTGGAAAAAATAATTATTCAAACATAAACAAAGTAAGGTTAGAATCGACGTGAGACGTTGTCCAATACTGATTAATGGATTACCGCAAGGCCGAGATAATCAACCAAAGAAGAAGATGTATTTCGTGACTTTTCTAGTAAATTTCTTGGGTGTAAATCTGTCTTTTTAGTTTACTCCTCCTGGTTAAAAAACAAACCATAGTAGCGGATGGGATATAATGTGACTCTGTGGATTGAATATTTAAAAAACAGTTGTAATCTATCATAAGTATGCTAGGTATGGAATGTAGATAGAACTAATATCTGGTATAGTGGGTTGTACTTTGAGAAAATAATTAGCTGACATAAATCGAAATGGTTTTAAAATAGGTTTGCGGTTTTAATAATATTAAAAATTTATCATTTAGATGTTTTGTGATGGGTTAATAATTGGAGACTGTATAATTTTTTACTTAATAGCAATACAAATAATTTTCTTAATAGCAATTTTTCTTAAACATTATAGAGCAAATTTTGGAAATCAGAATCCTTCACAAAAATAAACTGACTTATCAAAATCACCTTTTTTCATTGAGTTACATAGAGCTAAATTTATCGTTATCCTTGAGATACACTAACAGTGTGAGGTAAATATCATTATCTGATATACCAAAACATAACTATGGGAAAACCAAAAAGATTTTCAAAGGAGTATTTAGCTATATCCCTCACTACTGATAGTACCACCTTTAACGGAGAATATTTTATTGGGCTTCCTACTAAGGCGCTCTGATGAGTCCTAAAAGGAAGAAATACGTATAAGCGAATTGTAGGAGTACTATACGTGAAATCAAATCTTAACTGACTTTTTTTATTAAAAATAGTTTAAATAGATAGTTGCACTGCAAAATTAAGATGTTAATAAACTAATTCAGTATATTACAGTTCTCTTTTTCGGTGAAAACTACATTTTGTAGTTTTCTTTCTGCGGATTTCTGTGAGCAACTCCGTCTTCAAGGTCCATCAGTAACTAGCCATCGTTCTAATATTTCATCTCGCATGGTAACGTCTCTCTATCACCTTTATGGATTGATGGAACCCCTCTCTCTGTTCTTTGCTAACTGCTTTAATGTGTTCGGGAGAATAGTCAATATGAGAAATTAGAAAATAAAGTTTGACGCTCATATTACATCCCAGCTTTTTTTTTTAATTTTCGACCATGAGGCTACAATTTCTTTGTAGTTTGGAGACTGGAGAAAAAAAAATGACTTCTACGAAAGAACTCCATGCTTTGGATTTATCCTAGGTTATTGTAGGCTGAAACAATTTGTTGAATTTAGAGGTTCGAATTTAGGGCTCTATAAAAATTACTTATTTAAGTTTAGCTTCAGTGTTTTCCTTATTCATAGTCATTTTAAAAACTTAATAAAGTAGGACTATTTGAGATTTATTTGAGAATATAATTAATTATTGAAATAAAAAGAAGAAACCGCAAACCATTACCTACTATAGCCACACAAAATACAAAGCAAACGTTGTAGATCAGATGTCCAGACAGTGTTCAACTAAATAAGCTTCAAGAAGATGGCCGTTGCAAGTTTTTTTTAATATTCTAGAAATGGCAGGAATAAACGTTTGTATTTTATATAACGAAGTTACGGGCAGTCAAGTATCTAGGCAACATTTCCTACTTCAGTTAGCAGAAGAATTGCGTCAAGATCATATGAATAAGGGTAGGACAACATCAACGGATACGAATCCAAGGGGTGTAACAAAGCAATCAAATAATAAAAGTACACAATGCCAAACAGAAAAGTCCAACAAAAATAAAACATGTGAAATTGGTCATATGTAAAAAATTTTGTGTAGGTCCTTTACAAGCAAAATTGAAAAAAATTTGCTACTGCATATAAATATAGGTTTTTTTTTAATAAAAAGGAATAAAAAAATTGCTGGCGATAGAAAATTCCAATACCCGTCATTTTGACCACTCCGGTGCTTCAAGGTATGCAAAATGGTGGTGCGTCTAGTGTTAAAAGAGTCACCTTTTTATTTAAAGCTTTGACAAACTGCTTCATCAATGTCAACTTTATAAGAAGGGGAGACAAAAGAACTAATTTTGAGTCAACTTATATAACTGCCATTCTTTCTTAACGTATTATAAATTTCGTGCTTGACTGCCCCACTCGCATAAAATACATGGATACTTTGTGAATCCAGACTGCTGACCCAAAAGCATGGATATTATTTTGAAGTGTCCACAGAGTTGCCAACAATCTTCAGTATTCTTTGTTTTATTTAGTAACAGCTCATCTTTACATATGTTTCTTCACCGATGCATAAGTAGTACCATTGTGCAACAAGACACCCTTCATATTGCTCTTAAAACAATCAATAGATATCCATCATAATGTGTTATCGCAATTATCAGCTCCCATTTTTATGATTACTGCAAGCATATTATTAGAATACACCAGTAAACCCTCTTGAGGAAAATATTCTGCGAATTTCACGGCGCCTATACCACGAAAATGTGGTTTCTGGAGCCAACGAATTTTTATCTTTCAGTCGTGATCCTGAGATTTGTGCAGCATCCTTCAATAGGCCCAAGTATTTCACTACGCCGTTTAGTTTAGCTTGGATAATATGTTGAGGTTGGGCTTTATCAGGATATTATTCATCTTCATCGGTTTTTTCGTTTAAACTTTCATTTGATGATTGCTATTGGATGGTGTTAAAAAAAGATGGAGAAATAGAATTCCCGGACAGGTTGTGTCTCTTCCTTATGAACCATGTCCTTTTAGATCGTTGGTTACTATCATAGCTATCTTAATTATTTAATTCACTGCCACCCTAAATAGCAAGCTTGTATTAATACCATACTAATCTCGCAAGTTCTTTATTCATGAAGTCTTTCTTCGTACTACGCTGTGTTTGACTTCCATTTTCCATTGCATAACATTTTGTAACTATCTATATTTGAGACCTCTCATTACATGTCCAACGTACTCCAGTTTTCTCTTTTTTAAAAATCAGAATTTTTAAAATTCTTTTATAGCACCACATTTCGAAAGACTCAATACGAATTAAATAATTTTTATGCACAGTCCAAGACTCGATACCATAAATTAAGACGACCGAGAACACATAGCAGCGATTTAGGCGGATCCTCAACGCCAATTTTAGATTTCTGTGACATAATACCTTGGACATCCTTCTAAAAGCAACCTAGCTTGCTTAATTCTGGATCTATTTCACCATGACTCTCTGCGTTACAGTTTAAATAATATCCAAGGTAAACAATTTAATCGATTTGCTTAAATTTGGTACAATTTACGGAACTATAGACGGTCTTATATTCCGTTGTTTACTTACTACGATTATTTTGGTTTTCCGTATGTTCAGATCCAAACCTGGTTCCTTACAGCTCTCACTGACACTGTGAAATAATGTTTGCAGATCTTTTTAAGTAGAGTACTAAGAGTACTGTGTCACCCGCATATTGCAAATTATTGATGATTTCATAGTTCACAATGATTCATTCCTTTTTGTTTTTCAGAAGGTGCATTTCTGAAAATTCTTTCGGAGTAAATGTTAAAAAGCAGGAGTGACAAGAGGCATCCCTGCCTTACTTCTCTTTAAATATTAAGAGCCTGTTGTTCCAAACCATCTACTAAAATTGTACTTACTACATCCAAGCCAATGTCTCTTTGTGAGTGTGTCTCACAAAGTGAGTGTTTAATACGATCAAATGCATTTTGGAAGTCTAAACACCAACAGTACATATCGACAGATTTATCACGATATCTTTATGTAAGTACATTTATCCTAAAGAGGTCGTTTAGTAGATGGTAAATCAGGATACTAAATTGTACGTTTATTTTCCGAATGAAACCCTTGACATCGCAGGGCGAAAGTAACAGTCATCTAAATTGCTTTTTAGTAGCCTACATACCATAGTAATGCCAAAGGGTAAAGATAACGTGTACCGTTTTGTTTATTTTCTCAGTAGCTCGACATACTAAAAGCACACTTTATGTAGAGCTCAAGGTTTGTCCTGATCGCCAAGCTTTACACCGAAGTAAGATAAGCTTTCTTAATAACTTTTGTTATGTTTCGTTAATGAGTTGCTATGGTGTAATTACCACGCACATAACAAAATATATCTGGACTGTTTTTAACGCACTGTATGACGCACTAAATACTCAGAAAACAAAATACAACTCGATGCTACAAACAACTGACGCTAACTAACTAATTCTTAAAGACCTGTTGATGCCGTCAATTTAAAACTTAATGCGTATTATTTCTGTAATAATTAGACGTCAATTTCTGATTCTTTATCTAAATACATATTAAAAAAAAATAATTATTTTTATTTTAAAGTTAAAACGTTTACTTCTTATTGTAGTGGATGGTGTGCTAAAATGACATAACAATGTTAAATGACATGCCCTTACTTATTTCAAAAGTACTGGAACCGTCTAGTGAACAGGTACGGTTTTATGAAACAAAGAGCAACCAATTTATATGGGGACTCCATTTGGTTTGTAACTATAATATATCAAAGTTATCCTCAAAAAATTATTTTTACTAGTGTAAAAGTTTTATTGTGTTCTGCTGTAACTTAGATTTTACTACAAAATAATATTTGTTTTAAAGCGAAACCAACACTAGGAAATAAGTGTAAGCAAATACTACAGATGAACATACTTGAAATTGTGGTTGAATGTTAGATAAAATAATTCGGTGAGAACAACGTGTTGTTGCTGCTAAACGGCCTAGCTATTCATAAAGGTAAAGTGACATACTAAACAAACAAAAGAGTATAAACAAAAGAATAAATCACTAGAGTATATTAGACCACCATTTCTGTGTCTGATTGACCTAAACAAAGTGTTTGATAGAGTAATCAATCTTCTATATAATAAAGAAGTTCCCGTAAATATTATAAAAACTATCCAAAACATCTACTAAAACAACAAAATGAAAGTCAGAATAGATGGACAACTTATAAAACTTATAGAAATACGCAGGGACGCCATCGTGGGATGAAGCAGCAATAAAGAATACTATTGAGGCTGTAAAAAGTGGTCGAATGTGATGGTTTAAAGCAAGCAAACTCTTTAATGTCCCCCAGACGATTTTATCGATCGTGTCCAACACCACAAGTTAATGCAGATCCTCAAGAAAGTTGATATAGACCAAAAAGACATAAGATGCATTGAAAACTTGTACTGGCATCAAACGGCACAGTTAAAAATAGACAATTCTATATCCAAACCCATACATATAAGAAGGGGCGTTCGACAGGGATGTGTGCTTTCCCCTCTTTTATTTAACATTTATTCGGAAGCCATATTTCAAGAGTCTCTGGAGGATGCAAAGATGGGAATCAAAGTGAATGGAGTACTGATCAACAACATACGATATGCTGATGATGGTGTCTTAATTTGTGACAACATAGTCGATCTTCAACAACTTGTCACTATAATCGGAGAATACGGTAAGCGAATGGGATTAGAGATTAATACCAAAAAAACCAAATTTATGATCATCTCCAGAAACTTGGATGCATTTGAAAACTCCACCATAACACTGAATACTAAGTCCATTGAAAGAGTGAGTAAATTTAAATACCTGGGATCGTGGCTTTTTGAAGACTGGGCATCGGACAGGGAAGTAAAATGTCGCATTGAGCAAGCTCGACAAGCTTTCGTAAAATTCAAGAAAGTACTGACTTGTTCAGAGTTCGATCTTCAACTGAGACTAAGGTTTACTAAGTGCTACGTGTGGCCAGTGCTGCTATATGGCGTAGAGGGCTGGACACGCAAAACGAGGGATATAAACCGATTAGAAGCTTTCGAAATGTGGCTCTATCGCCGTATCCTAAAAATACCATGGACAGCGAAAATCACAAATATAGATGTCCTTAAAAGAATAAACCAAGAACGCCAACTTTTCGAAACCATCAAGAAAAGGAAAACGGCGTATCTAGGTCACATCATGCGAAATGAAAAATACCAGTTCCTCCAACTTATAATCGAGGGTAAAATTGAAGGCAAGAGAGGAATGGGACGCAAGAAAATGTCCTGGCTCCGAAACATAAGGCAATGGACAGGGATTAACGACATACAATCTCTGATACATATTGCAAGAAATAGAGAATTAATGGAAAATGTGATCGCTAACATCCATTAGTGGATTTGCATCTAAAGAAGAAGAAGGCGATTTTAAGACGAATAGAAAATGACGTAAACTAAAGAGTGCAAAAATTTTGGGACGGATTTTTCCAGGCAAGTTTTTTGAACCAGCCGAGACCACAAATAGAATATTAATAACAAGCAGTACAGAAGCAAATACTTCTAATATACCAAGAAAGTTGGTCAGAAAAGAAATAGAAGAAAGTAGTGTTATGAAAAAAAAAAAAAACGGCGCAACAAGAGTAAGATAATACTCGAAATAAAAAAAATGAGACCAGAGGTGATTGAAAAAATAACAATAAGAAATAAAATATACCTTCAAAAAAAAAAAAGAATTACACTGCATAAAATTGCTCAAGTACTTATAGCAAATGAAGCTATAAAAAAAGTCTAGACAAACAATCTCCGGAGTTTGAACAAATACTAATTTGGAAGAACTCAAGCAGAATTAAAAAGTGAAAAGCCATGAGAATGTTCATCGATTTAAAAGGAACTTTTTATGTAAGCCAAGTTCCACTGTACAGACCGAAAATGAAGATCTGTTTGTAGCCGAAGATGACGAGGATGATGAGACTTGTCTTAGTGCAATGGTTTATTTACAAGTTCTCGCCCCAGGGAGTATTAATTAGTGGCATAAAATGCAATTATGGGGCACATTGTCAAAGAGCTGGGGTGTCTGCAAAAGTAAAAAAAAAAATTTATTTCTTGTTTTGGTTATTTATCTACCTACATTTTTATATTTTTATGTTGTTATCATTTTACCATTTATTGTGAGCATATAAGTCATTATAAACCACAATGACTGTGTCATTTTACATGATAGATGTTTGTAAAATAACATAGTGTAAATACTTTGTTACAAGGAATATGTTACATTTTTTGTCAGTTCAATATTTCGAATGGTACCTACAAAAAATGTTTCAAATAAAAAGTATGTCATTTTAGGACACCTTCTCCTATTTTTTAATGCCTCGATGACTCCTGTACTGCAAGCTAATAACGAAAAAAATATTTGGTACATTATCATGACACAGCGAAATGTTGCATTGTTGCAATACTTATCGGTTATATAATTATTTTGTAAAATCTGACAATGTATATCTAATTTTATTTACAGTTAATGTTATTATAGTAACATATTCTGTTATATTTTTAGGGCAGCAGTAATAACATATGCGTTACTCGTAACCTTTGGAACTGTATACGGAAAGAAGTTTAGACAAGAAAAAGGTTGGTATCTAATTTCATCTATTATACAGGATTCTGCTTAATTTTAAAATATATTTTTAGTATGACACTTAAAAAACACCTTTCAAAAACAATTCTTGTGTATTAATAAATGCTAATTAAAATATTAAATTGATATGCAGCATCGTAAATATTCAGTTAAACCATTGGAAATAATTATTTTCTTAACTTCTACAATATGTAATTCTTAATTAAAAACAATTTTTGTGGCCTCAATAATAAAATGTATACAATTTTTTATGGGTATATAGTAAACAAATGAATGAAAATAATGTTTTACTTTGAAAATAATGTGTTTTATTAACCCGTTAATAGCCAAATTTTTATTTTAGTGAAAATAAAAGGTTGAAAGGTCTATTAACGACAGGTATTTAACAAAAATCAAGAAAAATACATATTTTATTTACAAAAAAAATCAATCTGGGTTAAAGGCGATTTAAAAAGGGAAAAACTTTTAATTGGGTATTTTAACATTGATCCCTATTAGTCTCCAAGCTAGATGAAACAAATATAGATCTTTCAAGTAAAGCCCTAACCTTTGTCTATCTAGTGAAAACTCTAGTATATAATAGAGAACCTTGTTCGTCACGAAGTACTCCTGTTAACACAAAACATTACGTCTAGACTAACAAGTCCATCAATATTCCTGAAAATGTAATGAAGCGTTTTCAGTATCCAGATAAGAACTATAAAAGCTGATTTAGTGTCAGACTTTTGGGCATATAACTACTACGATTAATAAACCTGGGTCCTGCATGAGAGTCAGAAATTCATATAGATCATGGAAAATTTATAATATAACACAATGTAGATGCAAAGAGCAGGTATCAACAATATAAGGTGACGAGAATCTGCTAAGTTCACTAATAATGTTGCCGAGAGGGGGCGTTTGGGCCCGTAGGACCCATCGCCGGCTCTGCGGACTTCTTCCTGTCCTCGAAATTAGACCGGGTGTTGACCATCTTTGCTTGTCACTGATAAAATGGTTTAATACTTCTACTGGTATAAAATAACGGTTACCGTGACAAGTATCTGTTATAGGTAACAGTTCCAAGGAACAGTTACAAAATATCAGATCAAAAATAGAAAACAGAACAGGTAAAATAGTCTAAGTATTCCTTGACTTACGGAAGGAATAACTTAGTAAACAAGAAAAATAAAATGGTGGTGGAGAGAAAATCTACCTGCTTTTATGTAAAACAAATCCTTTGTTTTACGTAGCGAAAGTGGAATTTCCCTGCATCGAATCAATTAGAAATTTGGATTTGGCCAACCTTGGAATTCCCAAGTATTTTAACCGATATCCAAATTCCTTGATGCGTCGAGGACATCCCCCCTCCTCTGAAAGACCTAACGGTGCTAAGAAAATTTATTAAAACAATAGAAAAATACAATTTAAGAATAAAAAAAAATACAATAATAAAATTTTTACCCTAAAAGAATATAATGTAAAAGACTTAAGATAAAAAAAAACTAAGATATTGTACTTAAGATATTTGAACTTAATTGTATATGGTCCAGTAGGCCCAGGTGGTCCAGGTGTGCCGGGTGGCTCGTCTGCTTCCGTCAGGGCTACTTTATTCACCCTGAGGAGGTCCTACGACGTCGTGAAGATATAAGGCTACTCAATTCACCTTGATATCTCCACGTGTCGTAATGGGACCTTATCCTTGTTCATCTTTGGCGGTCGGCTGCGCTGTGGTTCCTTCATCCCGTCCGTCCGGAGGGGTCAGGGTCCTATGGTCAGCATCGTCCACCATCGTGAACTCTTGGAGGAGATTCTCTTCAATCTCGCTCCTGGGTACGTCTTCGGAGGTTTGCTGCTCGCGTCTTCGAAGTCGTTTCTTTCTCTTGTGTGTCCGGTGACTTCTCCGGATTTCCTCTCGGAGTGGTATGTCGACCGGACCGTCGAGGATGGGGTCGGTGTCCTCCTCCTCGTCGCCGTGCTCCATTGTCTCTATCAATAGAAGGCATTCGGCGTCTGGCATGTGATCTGCTGTCAGGCTAGGTTCTTCCTCCTCGTCGACGTCCTCCATCGTCTCTAGTAATTGAACGCCGTAGGCTTCTTCTTCTTCTTCGGGTGTGCCTGTACTGATGTCCGCTGTTTCGGTTTCTTCAGTGGTCGGCTGACGTGGACGGTTGTCTAATATTTCATTGTCCTCTTGGGTTGACTGCTCTGCTTGTTGGGATGGGGTTTGATGGAATTCCAGCTGTTGTGGTTTGGCTTGCCTTTCTGCTGGGGTCGCCCAGTAGATGGTGGTTCGGCAGGCAGTACCAGCGTGTAGACATTTTCGGGGTATGTCTACATTGGCCTCTTCCTGCTCCAACCAAGGCATCCCTAACACAACGTCGTGGTTCAAATCCTCCATAACCATGCAGTTTACAGTCGTGTCCAGAGTGTCAATGTTCATATTGACTGCAGCAGTCCCTAGGGTGCGGGATGTGCTGCCCGTGCATGCCAGCTGAACCAGTCCTGGTCCTCGTTGCAGGTCCCGTCTCTGGATCAACCTCTGGTGAACGAAGTTCCCGGAGGCACCGGTGTCGACCAAAATCTTCACTTGCTGCCCGTTGATCCTTCCATAGAGTTGGGGGAGGCCTGCTGTTGAGGGTTGTACCTGAATAGGATTCAGTTGGGGCACCATCTTCACAACAGGGTTCAGTTGGCGCCCCGATTGACGTTTCCCTGGTTCTGTGGGGTTGGAGGTGGTGGTTGGTCCATTGATGGCATCCTGTACTGTCCGCTGGGGTTCCTCCATTGGTCTATCGCCTCAGGGTGTCGTGGAGCGTTATCCTGAAGTAGGGGACGGTACGGCTGTTGTTGCTGCTGCTGGGGTTTGCCGGTCCGGCGGATGTCACATTCCATGCCCTGGGCGATTGTCAGAAGGTCTTTCTCGGTTCTGGGGATGTTCGCTCTCAGGCAGATCGCGATGTCGGGTCTCAGTAAGTTCGCTATCGTTATACACCTCTGGTCCTCGGGGGTATGTGGCATGAGACGTCTGAATAAGGCAGATTTCTGGTTAATGAACTCCTCCGTGGATTCGTCTCTACGTTGATGTTCTCCATGAAGCTTCGACGTCAGGGTTGAAATTGCAGCAGGGTCATTGTATCTCCTTAGTAGACGGTCTCGAAATGTGGTGTATTGTAGGTCTGTGTGGGAAAACTTCTGGGCCCATTTCTTCGCGTCGCCGTGGAGTGAGTTGTCGATGAGGTAATCTATCCAATTGTCCTCGTCCACGTCGTATTTTGTCAAGAAGGTCTCGGCTTTGGTTAGAAAGCTGAGAGGGTTTTCAGTGTCCCGGCCTGAGAACTGAGGGGGCTTCATATATGAAATCCTGGGCTTCGGTGGCTCAGGATGAGGCATCTGGGGTGTGGTGCCTTGAGTGGTCGATAGGGCCATCATCGCTTGCATAAGGGCAGAGATGAAGTCAGCTGTGGAAGGCTGGCTCGAAGACGGTCCTGGGGTCGTGGATTCGGTTTTAGTTGGTTGGGCGCCATGTTGCCGAGAGGGGGCGTTTGGGCCCGTAGGACCCATCGCCGGCTCTGCGGACTTCTTCCTGTCCTCGGAATTAGACCGGGTGTTGACCATCTTTGCTTGTCACTGATAAAATGGTTTAATACTTCTACTGGTATAAAATAACGGTTACCGTGACAAGTATCTGTTATACGTAACAGTTCCAAGGAGCAGTTACAAAATATCAGATCAAAAATAGAAAACAGAACAGGTAAAATAGTCTAAGTATTCCTTGACTTACGGAAGGAATAACTTAGTAAACAAGAAAAATAAAATGGTATAAAAGTACAATGCAAAGAAAATGTTTCTAAGTGTTTCTTGACTTACGAAAGAAACAACTTAGAATAAAAAGTAAAATACACAAGATAAAAGAATAGAAAAATGCAGAAATATTCCTAAGTGTTTCTTGTCTTACGGAAGAAACAACTTAGGACAGAAATACAAATAAATGAAATATGTAAATATGAAACAAGGTATGGAAATATTTCTAAGTGTTTCTTGACTTACGGAAGAAACAACTTAGAGTGAAAATAAACAAGAGAATCAAATATGGAAAAATAAGAATACAAATACTTGTGTTTGAAAGTGTTTCTTGACTTACGGAAGAAACGACTTACAAATACGAAAAATCAAATACAGAAAAGATGTGGAAATATTGCTAAGTGTTTCTTGACTTACGGAAGAAACAACTTAGCATAAAATAGAAACTGAAAGAGACAAATATATTAAGTATTTTCTCAACTTAACGAAGAAAATATCTTAAATAAAATATCGGAAATGTGTTCTTTTGACTTACCGGCAAAGAATGGCTTAGACGCACAATTAAAATAACAAGTCAAATATTCAGAGAAATATTTCTGAGAGTTCTTTGACTTACCGGAAAGAACTACTTAGACAAAGTACAAATCAAAATATAAAATAGAAAAAGCAAGATAAATATTTCTAAGTGTTCTTAACTTACGGAAGAACAACTTAGACACAAAATACAAGAAAAATAAACAATCAAAATAATCAAATAAAATATCAAACAATCAGTACATGAACAAATATAGATCAATGTATTATTCTAACCTGAAAAGGTCTGAATATACAATAATGCTAAAATAAAAAGGTATACAGAAAATCAGAAATAAAACAATAACTTAGTTGGAACAATAATAGCACCGACTAGGTCTACAGTAGAAGAGGCAAGCTCGACTGACCGATGAGAGAAAATCTACCTGCTTTTATGTAAAACAAATCCTTTGTTTTACGTAGCGAAAGTGGAATTTCCCTGCATCGAATCAATTAGAAATTTGGATTTGGCCAACCTTGGAATTCCCAAGTATTTTAACCGATATCCAAATTCCTTGATGCGTCGAGGACAATAAACAGGGTATTATTTATTACTGGAAAAAAAGAAGCCCACTATATTAATTTGATGGAAAATTGGATTTATTCATCTTATCGTATCGCCAATATATTAATATATAAATTGAATTGGCGATAATTCGTTATGCAAATATATCTTGAATTGTTAAAGGATACTAAATATATATTAAATTGTAATATGCATTGTATTTATTAATTACTATTTACACACGGATAACTTATCGATGGCATTACTTAGTTAAATGATAAATTAAGACTAAACGACTGTACTACTTAACTCCGATTGCTTACCTGTTTATTATTTTATAACACATCGGTTATTAGGCCAACGACGTTATTGAAATAACGCTGAATCTTCACAGTTGATCTTTAAGGTGCAACACAGTATTTTAAAACTAGACACACATTGTTATACAATGTGTGCCCTAGATTTCCGATTGAAAGCAATTTACGTAATTTATAATTAGTATTATTTTTGAGGGAAAGCATTATTTCCGATTTTTTTATAAATCCTAATTTCTTTGAAATATGTCTTTGTATATATTACACCACTACAGATGTGGAATTGAATTTCATATGTCGAAAATCGTTGTCATCTTTGATCACTGGCACCTCTATATAAAATAGTATTATGCCATTGTAATTTAAATCATATAAAATTAAGCTTCTTAAAAATTCCTCGCCATAATTAGCCTCTATATAATTTATTGTAATTTGAGCATTTCTATCTGCATGGAAAATAAAACTCTTGCAACTCAACTCTTTCGAAAATTCAATTTGTTTTTGAAAGTTCGGTTAAAAACTTTTTAAATTATTTTATTTGTATATCTGTATAATCAGCTTTAATTCCATACACAGATTGGAACAGTTTTTTCTTTACTGTTAATATTAACATACAAGGAATTTCTACAAACGACTTGTTTTGCCAGTAAAAGCCTTCTTTCCTTTTAGCTAAACGAAAAACTTCGCCTATTTATTATATAAAAACCTTCTGTTTGTTGTGTGTCTAAACTTTCAAAGAATAAAGAAAACTCTCTTCACATTATCTTTATTTTGTGTTCTATCGCACCACTAACTGACTCTTTAACATTATAAATCAACTTCATAGATCACATGTTCAATAATTAATAAAATATAACTATGACTATATTTCATATTGTTCAAAACTCGAAGCTTCTTTGAAACTATAAATTTCCACTTTTAGCTCCACGAGGAAAGCGTTTTATGACCAATTGCAAGTCGTAGATCAAGTCAGAAAGAAGATAATAATATTGTAGGGATTTTAACGCTCAAACAGGTAAGGAAGTTATACCCGGCATTAAACAAAAACATAACGAGAATGTTTAAAACGAAAATGGAGAACTGATGATGAACTTCATGAATAACATACTAAGAATAAACAACACATTTTTTGACCACAAAGACGAACAAAAATATACATTTAATAACACCCGTGGACAAAGATCTATGATAGATTATGATGAAGCCAACAGAGATATACCATCATATATCCATCAAAAATAATCGACGTAATACTTCCCACCCAAGAGAGCGGCGCCAACCCAAACAAAAATCAAAGTCGAAGGACTAAATACGGAATCCACAGAATATTTATACAAGAAAAGAATATTAGAGAAGATTGCTGGGAATGGAATATAAGAAAACTATATTATCCAGGGATGCTGGGAAAAACTCAAAAATAACGTAATTAACGCAGCAACATCAACAAGCTATGCCAGCTATGACCCCTCCCTATCGTAAGACATAACGAATGGGGAGGCTTTGCAGTAAACGTTTCTTTGACTGCCCTGGGTAATGGAACATGCTTGGTTTGTGTGGTTAAGTCACCTGAGTTTAGGGGTAGATAAAAGAGATTCTCCCTATGAATGATTAAAGTTAATTGAATACTTAACTTAGAACTTGTGTCACCAGAAAGTGTGACATCTAAGTCGGTGTCTCTCCATTCTAAATGTGTGTGGT
Source organism: Diabrotica undecimpunctata (assembly GCF_040954645.1). Taxonomy (NCBI): domain Eukaryota; kingdom Metazoa; phylum Arthropoda; class Insecta; order Coleoptera; family Chrysomelidae; genus Diabrotica; species Diabrotica undecimpunctata. The sequence continues at coordinate 53,498,494 of NC_092807.1, forward strand.
CGGTCACTCAGTCCCCGAATTTAAACAATAAATTTTGTTATCCTCGCCGGCTAAGTAACCCTCTGGCCATCGAGCCTACGTTTGACGTTGTACCTCGATGCCTACAGTTCGCGATTTTGTCTTTTGAGCTAACTGAAGGGTATTAGGTGCTCCAGACTCGGCTTAATTATATGAGAAGTTGACTTTCAGTCACGTGGCCAATCAGTTTCTTTGGTTAGAAAAGGGGAACGGATTTTTGCCGTAATTGGACGCACATAAATGCTTCTAGATTCAAAAAAATTCTATGGTGTTAAAACTGTTTTTAAAGGTTTCTCTTGGTCTAACAAAGAAACCTCTTTAAAATTTGCTGTCTCCTATTAAATGTGCCATTGTAACCGTTTCAAAAGATTTAAAAGAAACTCATATATTTCGATTATATTTTTTTTTAATAAAACTAATAGCCCCATCTATCTGTCAAGTACCTACCTGTAGCCGACTCAAGGATTCTTCTGTAATTCCCAAATATATCCGGTAGATGAGCATATTTTTCAACTTGTCACTCACACCCAATTTCCAGATTCAGGCGCCATGATAGCGCTTCGCTCTTTTCTGTTAAGACCGTCCAACCGTTAAGACGTGTTTCCAAAGTGGGTCTCAATTCAGAGGTGAGCAAATAAATCCTTTTCTTGTCCATATTTCAGATAGATATTTATTTTTTTAGACCCTTATTGGAGAGGCTATAATGCTGATATTATATTTCTAATACTCGTCGCAAGATAGTATTGCTATGGAGTTATTCCAGATCATGGCCCAGTAGCAGTATCTTTTTATGGAATCCCTAACCCCTCTTATCTAGGATGGTGATTTGATATAGTACGTAGCTGAATCAATGGTTTATTTGGTGACTGATTAAATAAGAAGAGAAACAGAGCAGATTAAGGTTGTACCAATTTTTATTATACCTACTTTCAAGACAACAGAAATGATTATGAACTCAAAAAAAAATGAAAATATAGTGAAGTGTTCTAATTTAATTTAAAGGTTTATTTTCTTCATTGTTCCTAGTTGATAAATAACTATATTATTTTCAATGTAAACAAATTTCGAAATTTGGGGTTAATATATATATATATATATATATATATATATATATATATATATATATATACATTCATTTTCTTTATAACCAATTCTTAATTTAATACGATACAAAGATTTTTTGTTTATGATAATGTTAACATAAAATAATATTTTGGAATCCCTTTGGGATGACGTAACTTTTAATGTTTTCTTTTTGTTCATTGCTAAGAAATAATAAAGAATAGTTTTCTTGTAAACTTTCAATAAATCTTAATTTTTTTTTTGCTCTTCCCCTTTGAGGATAAACCAGGGGTGGCGTCCAATAATAAATTATAATTTCATATTATCTAATTGTGCTTGAATTTAAAATACGATATAGTTTCTATAACCCCGCCCTAATTCTCTTCGACAACGAGCGATTCTGGCCTTGTAATATTATTGTAGCACGGCAAGTGTTACATAAATGGCGCGCCAATCGTGGAGCGTGTATCTTCATTATAAAAACAACGTAATATGTTTATGATTTCTGTTTACATTTCGTATTTTAGACTCAAGTTGTTTGTGTATTTGCTTTTACCCAATTTTTGTTTAATCAGTTTAACTGGTACGATTTTCGTTTTCCTTTAATTTAATCTTCGTAAAATTGCGTAGAAATATTCTCGTCGTATTTTTAATTTTGTGAAATACATAATACGTATTTGGAATGTTTATTACGTGTGCATTTTAATGGTCGTATTTTGAATGGTAAGATAATCGTCTGTTTATTCCCCGTCCGCGTAAGGTAAACATTCCATATTAGAGAAATTTTGTTTATGTCCATAAATTAATTCGTATCTAAACGATGGCTTTCTTTGCAGTTCAGTCTTATTTGTTGATAGAACCATAATAAATATATTCCTCAATGTGTTTATTTTAAATAAACGAAATGGCTCTAAGCGTTTGTTATTTGAAAAATCAATTAAGTGAATTTTATTTCTTAACCTTGATTCATGGTTTTTATTTGCGGCAAACAGCCGGGAACTATATCTATATACAGGCTGTCCCGACCTACCTAATTTTAAAATGTGTTATCTGGATTTTTGCAGAATACTTTTTTGGGTGTTTTTGATATAATATCTGTTATCTGTTAAATTTTCTTTTTAATTTGTTTTCGTTTATTTTAAAAATTTATTTTTTCATAGTTTAACTTTTTCGTACTTTGAAAAGAAAATTTTATTTCCTGAAAAGGAAAATGCTTTCTATATTTTACAGTCCATTGTTCTTTTGTTTTGCATGTATAAGGAAGTAATGATATGACTTCGTTTCTCTCTGCCTAAGGCGTCTTTGTTGAGAATATAGAGCGGAAATATTGTTATTTTCCTTCTGTTATGTTAATTTTATGTCTTTGTGTGGTCAGATGTAGTAGAAGTATGTTTTTGGTACTGGAATATATTGTTATTTGTGGTTTTACCTTTTTTTCTCGAGATGTCCTGTAGGACGTACAGGCACGTGACCTGTATTATTGTATCTTGAGTTATTTGTGTGATGTCAGACTGTTGTATAAGCAGCAGCTTTCTTTTTTTGTCGTTGACATTTTTGCGGTCTTCTAATAGTTTATTAGACCACATATATCTTTTGCTTTGAGACTTTTGGCTAAGGCTCAAAAGCTTTCATTTATTATCTTGTGTTCACGATATGGTACAAGTGAGGTTGAAGTAGTTTGCTGTTGTCTATTGTGACTCTTTGTATATACAGAGGTGAAACAACCCGCTGCCGCCTATTGTGAATTTATCTTTTATCTTTATGTCGACGTTAAGACCACGTTTGTTTAACAATTGAAATAGTTCTGGTGCTACCGTAAATGACCCACTGAGAATGAAAAGTTTATATTATTTTGACTGTTAGAGTTCTGCTAAAGAATGGTAAACATTTCTTTGTGATTTGTATGACGACCATATTGGATTCAATTAGGTGTCAAAAATGTTTTACTGTTCAACTTTTTTTTATTGTTGTGGTGTGTTACATCCAACATCATGATTTTTTTTATTACTGACGATGGACTGTAATATTTTTCTACTTCTTTGGAAGATTGTAATAATTCTTCCGTTCCTTTTAAGTCTTATCGTAAGTTTTGTTTCGTGGAAGACTCTTACGATTCTTTTTTTTGTTTCTTTTGGAAACAACAGTTTTAGACTAAACTGTTTGTGTATCGATTATGGTTTGTATGCCATATATCCATTTTCTTTCTTCTTCTCCAAGATTGTGTATTAACGGTTTGGATTTATTTTCTTCTTTTGTCCTTCTGGAAGTCTTCTTGCTTGGAAATTTTCCACTGTGATCAATCCCAGAGGATATTCTTATGGAACTATTGGCCATCCTGTCTTTCTTCTTGTGCGTTAGTTCAATTTTCAACCAGTTGTTGGAAATTCATTTATTGCTTGACTGTGATAGTCAACTTTATTATTGTTTGATGCTATTTAGGTTGTCTACCTAGTGGATAACCATAGTGAAGCTTGTTTAAGCTGTGTTGTTGGCCACCCGCCTTTGTTAAGCTGGAAGTATCCCTCTTTTCGCTCCCAGAAACTTTAACACTGGTCTGTTCCACACTTTTGGTTAGGCTAGAGCCATGTTTATAGAAATCTACCATTGGTCGTTGTGACTAATAGCCAACGAACTGTACCTGATGTCGATTCATCAAATCGAGCATCCAGTTTAATTTTGCATGTAAATATGTCGTGATTTTTGTTTATTTTTTTTTGTTTTATTCAGACCTAAAACTTATCTAAGTCAGTGTTTCGTCGGATAATTCAGATTTGTCTGAAACCAAATAAATCGGTTTTCTTAAAATTTTAATACCTTTCTTCTAAAAGGTTCAGTCCATTCTTAATTTTTAATTTTTTAGTTGATTCCCTTTACGCCTTTGCGTACTTAATCTTTGCTACCTTCTCCAGCGACTATTCAACCCCTCCGTGGCCCGTGTACAGGAAGAGTTGCGCTAACGCGAACTTTATCCTGGAGAGGATTCGTTTCCTTTCCAAATTTTTTTGGCGTGGGGTCAGTACAGCACTGATACCCTAGTACTTAGTACATTGAATACCACTTTGCTTCGGCAAATCTGTCCCTTAGTGCTTCTTTCCCTTCAGGAAGTTGACACGTTTCAATTTTTTTTTGAGCTGTCTCGACAACCCTTGTTTTATGTCGGTGGTGTTGACTATTAGTCAGGGAGCATCCTGCTATAGTCAAGTGGATTAGTGGACCTATCCCTATTCCAATTAATAATTTTGTGTATCTCAGATGTTGTCGCAAAGAGACGAGCCTCTGGAAGTAGTGTAGGAGACTCCGCACGTCGATCTCCAGAGCAACTCAGTTTGGCTCGCACCCCAGTTCGTTGAACTGTTTTACTTTTTATTATTATAATATTGATCATTTATTGTGTTCAGTATGTCTATACATATGTCGTATTTCTTTTCGACATAAATTTTATTTTTATCTTATCTTATTCTACTTCGGTATTATTCTCTCTCTAGTTTGTATTGATCGAGATCTTGAGTTTGTGCTACCCCGACCAAGAACCTATATTGATTTTAAGGGTGTTTGCAAAATTTAATCTCATTTTATTTTTAGAATGCCTTGGTAGAATGTGATATTTTTATGCTTATGTTAGTTTATATTACAATAAATTGTACATACCTTTAGTTGTCTTCAAGTGGATACAAAATTCAATTTATCTTATTTTACGGATTTATAAATCCAAGTAATTTTTTTGGTATCTATACCAAAGATATCAAGATTCCTCTGTCTAGTTACCAATGATAGTTCATTATAGTATCTGTTCATTTGCCTAAGTTTTACTCTTAGTGTGAAGACCTTCGAATTTCGACTCTCTATTCGAAACCCCCCAAAATAATGTTTGAAAAGATTATTGCTGTCTAACATCCTATATTCTGAATGGCCAGACACTGAGGAAGGCTAGGGATGAAGTAAGCGGATTCCCGCTAGTTGACTCGTCGGAATGATAAGCCATTCATAATTGTATTTCAGTTATAAATCTAGAATAACAGCCTCCCGCGTCAGGAAACTTTTTTAGTTCTCCAATACCTGTTTAGTTATGTAATCTAGAATTATTTAGACCCTACCCGAAGTTGACCCTACCCGAAGTTGACCCTACCCGAAGTTGACCTACCAATGTTGTCCCTATTATAGGCGGATGATACACGTTAGTTATCACAAATTCTAGTTGTCATACTAATAACTAAACATCAGCTTTTTTTGTTTCTAAATATAGATGTGTCTTACAGAAATTCTGATGTCTACCTTTCCCAGTAAACTTATTAAGGCTTGTCTTTGTAGAACTTTAATGTACCCAATTTTGAACTATTAGTAACTCTTTCCTTTTATTTGTGTATTTCTAAATGTGTCTATAATGACGCGCTGCGTTATTACCTTATGTTATTCGTGGATTAAGTCATAGATGAAAGACTCTATGCTTCCGAACAAACGATGACACATTTGTATTTTGTATCTTATGGCGTTAATGATACGATTGTATTATTATTCTTATGTTATTCGTGGATTAAGTCATAGATGAAAGACTCTACGCTTCCGAACAAACGATAACATTATTTTTTTTTGTGTTTTATTGTGTTAGGTCTCATAACGACTACGCAGTAAATTATCTGTTTTGTATCTTGGTGACAACACTAGTATATTTTGCTTTATATTACTTATGAAATTTCAAATAATAATATCTTAATTATATTGTTTCGATTGAATGCGAGCATTTGGTCTCAAATAATGATTTGTAGATATGTTTTGTTTTATTCCGCTTTGTTCATGATATTGGTTATAGGTGAAATACCCTATGCATTTTGAGAGTGAGAATGCAATTTTTTTTTGTTTACATTTTTATAGTTGAGTCATTTCTATGCGTTCTGTTTCGCTTTGTTCTGAAATCTTTGAGTTGTTCCCACGTGAGTTGTGAAAGAAGGATTCTGTGAGTCCAGATTGTAGCTATATTTGTCCATTCTGTTTGTCTTACCTCTCCGTATATCTATTCCCACTTTTGAAAAGGTTAGTATGGTGTGCCACCATGCCTAGTCCGATTCCACGCTGGTACCCAGTTGAAATCGTGGGGAGGGCTGTGTAACCGTTTCAAAAGATTTAAAAGAAACTCATATATTTCGATTATATTTTTTTTTAATAAAACTAATAGCCCCATCTATCTGTCAAGTACCTACCTGTAGCCGACTCAAGGATTCTTCTGTAATTCCCAAATATATCCGGTAGATGAGCATATTTTTCAACTTGTCACTCACACCCAATTTCCAGATTCAGGCGCCATGATAGCGCTTCGCTCTTTTCTGTTAAGACCGTCCAACCGTTAAGACGTGTTTCCAAAGTGGGTCTCAATTCAGAGGTGAGCAAATAAATCCTTTTCTTGTCCATATTTCAGATAGATATTTATTTTTTTAGACCCTTATTGGAGAGGCTATAATGCTGATATTATATTTCTAATACTCGTCGCAAGATAGTATTGCTATGGAGTTATTCCAGATCATGGCCCAGTAGCAGTATCTTTTTATGGAATCCCTAACCCCTCTTATCTAGGATGGTGATTTGATATAGTACGTAGCTGAATCAATGGTTTATTTGGTGACTGATTAAATAATAAGAGAAACAGAGCAGATTAAGGTTGTACCAATTTTTATTATACCTACTTTCAAGACAACAGAAATGATTATGAACTCAAAAAAAAATGAAAATATAGTGAAGTGTTCTAATTTAATTTAAAGGTTTATTTTCTTCATTGTTCCTAGTTGATAAATAACTATATTATTTTCAATGTAAACAAATTTCGAAATTTGGGGTTAATATATATATATATATACATTCATTTTCTTTATAACCAATTCTTAATTTAATACGATACAAAGATTTTTTGTTTATGATAATGTTAACATAAAATAATATTTTGGAATCCCTTTGGGATGACGTAACTTTTAATGTTTTCTTTTTGTTCATTGCTAAGAAATAATAAAGAATAGTTTTCTTGTAAACTTTCAATAAATCTTAATTTTTTTTTGCTCTTCCCCTTTGAGGATAAACCAGGGGTGGCGTCCAATAATAAATTATAATTTCATATTATCTAATTGTGCTTGAATTTAAAATACGATATAGTTTCTATAACCCCGCCCTAATTCTCTTCGACAACGAGCGATTCTGGCCTTGTAATATTATTGTAGCACGGCAAGTGTTACACCATTAAAGATCTTTTCTCATATACTCATGCTTTTTCTTTTGTGGTAAAATAATAACCCTTAGGGGACAAAGGTTTACTTCTTTCCGCATTCCTAGGCTTTGTACTTTATTTAAATGAAGAGTTCCTGGGTCCTCATTTCTTAAAAGTAGTTTGAAATAAAGGCACTAAGGATTAAAACAGAAACCTAATACACTGATACTCAATAGACTTTGAAAAGTAGCTACAACTGTACAAAAGCAAAAAAAAAACTACAAAAAAAACAATAAAAAAAAATCGGTTGCCTGTAAAGTCGGTTTTACGGGCAAAGATTTTACGTGACAACGTCTTTTTCTCGGTAGAGTATTTATTGATATTAATATTATTAAATTTCACAATAGGAACAAGGAATTGAATGAAAATAAGAATTGCACAAATTTTAACTATAGAAATATATTTTGTTTACTAAAACATTGTACATGTAAACTTAAACTTAACTAATTTCTATTTGAGTGATTTTGTTGAGGATAGGACGATGATAGGAGAAATATGAAATGAAAGGAAGTGTTTCTGCTGTAATGTGTCTTGAACGCCAAGAACGCTCGAGAAAGACAGAGACACATCACGCACCGATTCAACGCGCCTAATTCTCTAGTGCTGCGCGCGCAGCGGACCGATCATGTTTGAGTGGGAGAGAGACGCAAGGCATTCGCCGGTCCGGCGGGCCTCTCTCTCGTTCGGTGACTCATCGTAACAGACGTGAGCGGGCGTTACACTTTTTCATGAATGACTCCGAGCCACAACCTAATTTAAGACGTTGTCACGTCAACATGCACGATGACCAAAATGTCGTTTAGAGCTGCTGTTTTACTTGTAGATCGGTTTATATTTATTATGTTTGTAGTAGACGTGTGAGGAATACGCATAAGTTTTTGACACAAAAATATGATATATATTTGTGTTTTATTTAGTTTATCTGTCCAAAATTGTATAATTATTTTTATGCAGACAAATCATTTTTGTTTGATAATCACAATAAGTGTGAGAAAACGATCTCCGTTGATAATTATTTTTTGTCCTTAAAATTTGTATTTTCTATAAATGTTTCCTAATCAATTTTTCCCATTATTTTTGCAAAAATATTGTTGCCCAATATTTTTTTTTTCAATAAAAGGTACAATAAAATTATAAATAAAATAGTAATAATTATTGTTAACAAAAGTTAGCACTAATAAAAAAATACAACCAAAATATTATATTAATATTTCAGGTATAAAATTCGTAATATCCAAATTGTCACTAATTCATACATGGAAACAAAGAACCAAAATACCGGATAATATGGATTACCAGAAGTTACTCTGTATGCAGGGCATTAGATTATTTTCAATATCACTGATAGTTATAATTCATCTTATATTAGGATATAATTTTTCATTTATTCTCAATCCAGCTGAGTACGAAAAGGTGAGTATAACGGTGAACGGTGACTTTTTAAACTACACTTGAGTGCAAAAAAATCGACTCAAAATTATTTTGCGAAAGTCTATCTCCTGTTTCAATCTAAAAGGTGTAAATTTAATAATATTTATTGTACAATTATTATCCTCATTATTGAGTTTGAAAAAAGTTTTGGTTTTTGGTAAATCGGGTAACGTATTACAAATAAATAATGCAACACGTAGAGAGGGGGTCAGAATTTGATTAATTAAAATCGACACGCACCGACTTAACGCGTTCGGTTAACATCGTAGGCATCAATTTCCATAGCGATGCACTAAAACATGAGTCAATTAAGTTCGAAACTGCATAACGAATGGATACCACATCTGTCAAAGCAGCTCAAGCAGTAGCATTATTGAGAGAAGACCTGAGCCAGAGGGCCGTGGCAAATCGACTAAATTTAAGCCAATCTGCTGTGTCCCGAGTATATCGTCGGTACCAAGATACTGGTGATTATGTCTGCCGACAAGGAGGAGGCCGTAAACGAACAACAACAAAGAGAGATGATCGATTTCTTGTATCTAAATCTCCGAGAAATCGACATTTTACTGATGCTAATCTCAAAGAAGAGCTTAGAGAGGTCCGAGGTGTGGTTACTAGCGTTTGGACAGTCAGAAGGAGACTTAAAGCAGCCAACCTGACACCAAAAAGGGCAGCTACGAGTCCCAAGCTAATTGGAGCCCTAAAGCCCTAAGTAAAGGCGACTAGAATTTGCTCGCGAACATCTGGATTGGGACGACTATCAATGGAGTCAGGTATTATTCTCTGACGAAAGAAGGATCTGCCTACATGGCAACGAAAAGAGGCGTCGAGTCTATAGAAGGCCAGGAGAACGATTTGCTTAATGTTGTATACGAGAAATTGTGTCATATGGAGGCGGTTCTTGTATATTTTGGGCAGGCATTTCCATGGATGGGAAAACCGAGTTGGTTTTCGTGCCTGGTGGAGGACGTGGGGGAGGTTTAACGGCGGATCCTTACATAAGAGATATTTTGGAGGCAATGTGGTTCCATACGAGGGATTTATTGGTGATGCCTTTATTTTATTACATGATAATGCACGATGTCATACCGCACGAGTCACCACCACCTATCTGACAGATCGGTATACCTACAATAAATTGGCCTGCGTTGAGCCCGGAAATAAATCCAATAGAGTATGTTTGGGATGAGCTTAAACGAAGGGTTCGAAACAGAAATCATGCACCAAGGAGCATAATGGAATTGAGGGCTGCGCTTAATGATGAATGGGAAGCAATGCCTCAAGAATTTATTAGAAAAGTCATCCGATCCATGCAAAATCGACTGGAAAGTGTAATTATGAATAGAGGTGGTAATATCAGATATTAAAAAATAAAAAAAATTCATTTCGTAATGGATAATTTCTCTGTTCATTACGTCTTTCTTGGGATAGTTCCAATGATAAATATTTGAGAAACTTTGTTCGTATAGCACATTGTTTTTATAATGCGTCTTCCAACTAATGAAATAGCGGTTTTTGTAAGTTCAATAATAAACTTACTGTTTGCACATTACATCTTGTTATTTTCATACTTCTTACATTAAAACAGAAGTCGCAAACAGTAAACATTTCGCTTTTGAGTCGATTGTTTTGCACTAAAGTGTAGTAATAATAAAAGATAAATACTTTATACTCTACCACAACTTATGAATATGTCTTTTAATAAAGGTATTTTAATTTGTTTTCATTTTAAAATTTAAACTTTTACAGTTTGACTCCTATGCCCTGACTAATCACCTTTAATTTCTTATTATTAGCGCCCACGAGGATTACCCTCGGAATTTTGTATATAAAGTGATATTAATTTAAGTCGTCATCTAAACATTTACCTATTTATAAACAAAATTTTTGATCCCGTATCAAGTATCTGTACCTTTTTTACCTTTAAGAAAACCTTAAACCAAAACTAAATTCAATCTTTGATGTTCTATTTTATTTTTCGTTAATTTGATAAATGTGCGTGGATGACAAAAAAATAGAGCATATCTAAAGACAAATCAAGCTGATGCACAAGAAGAGTAAAGGAGGAATACTGGACCCTAAGAGGGAAAAAAGATTACATAGAAGGAAAAAAAGGGCAATTTGGAGAAAAGCAGTTAGAAAACATAGAATAGCTAGGAAATCAAAACGAAACTTAATACAGAAATATAAACAACATAAGTAAAGAGTTTAAGTCAAGAATAGGGAGCTGTAAGGATAAAGAGAATTATTAAAATTAGAATTATTCAGAAGCGCGGCATATAAAATTAAGATAGCGATGATGATTTCCAACCTCCGATAGGAGAAGGAACCTGAAGAAGAAGGATAAAGAAGAAGATATCCTAAGTGATAATCATGAACCAATCGGTTAAATTTTTCGATGCAAAATGTAACGTCTATTATATCGTAGAAGCAGATAGCACCGTAGCAGACCAAAACGAATAAGAACAGATCGATACAAATCTTAGTATACGCTAAAGACATCGATATAATAGGACGCAGCAAGCGAGATGTTAAGCAATATTTGCAAGAATTGGAAACGACGGCGAAACAGGTCGGTCTAGTCATCAATTAAAAAGAAACCAAGTACATGTTGGTTACTGAGGATCCTATAGCAAATTAGTAACGGAAAACAGCAATTGGAAGTCATATCTTTAAACGTGTTGACGGCTTCACATACCTTGAAAGAAATTACAACAACCGAAGAAATTAAAAGACGAATAAACCTTACAAATAGGGCATACCATGGACTCAAAAAACAATTCCAGTTAAGAAATATTCAAAGAAAAACTAAAATTATTATATGCAAAGCACTGTTAAGGCCGGTCCTTATATACTGGGAGAAAACATGAACTCTAACGCAGAAAAATATAAAACTTCTGGGAATATTCGAGCGTAAGATACTCCGCAAAATATTTGGAGCTATAAACGATCAAGGGTAGTGGTGCAAACGATTTAATTTTGAACTATACCATTTCTTTAACGAACTAGTAGTCTATTAAGACACGGCGACTTAGATTGGCCGGACACATAATACGAATGCCTGACAACATGATTGTTAAAAGCTAACGACAGGAAAACCCATAGAAAGAAGAAGCAGTGGCCGACAGCGAATAAGGTGGTTAGATGGAGTTGAGACTGACTTGGGATACTAGAGATTAGAAGAAGGCAATACGTTGCCAGAAACCGAACAGAATGGCGACTAATCTTAGAAGGCCAGGATCTATAGAGGATTTTCGAGCCAAGGATGATGATGATGATGACAAAACATTCCGACTGGGCCCTGATTCTTATTTAGTGTGCGCCTTCTTAAAAAGATGAAGTTGTAAAATCTACTAAAGCTTTTTCTAGTGTTAAATAGATAAAACAAGAAAAAAAGGAAACAAAAATATTAAATACAATTAAATATAATGATAAAATCTATTAAACAATTGATTTACTGACAAATATTTACTGATTATTTATCTATCCTGACAACTAAACTGCCCTACTAAGAAAGAACCCCGTATCTCCAAAATTTGAAAAATTGGGATATTTGCACCATATGAATAATTATGATTTATATAACATATTCACATAGAGAAAAACCCGTATTTTACATTTCTAAATATTTTATGAAAGAAAATAGTTTCCCCGTAAACGCCAAAAATGATTATTATGCTTAGTATAAACCTGGCATTTAACGCTTCGTAGTAAAAACCTGGTATATGCTCAGCAGATACGGGTTTTTAACGTAGGATAAAACGATATGCAAGGTTTTTTCTAAGGAATAGAGCAACACCGCTAATAGTTTCCACCGCCAAGTGGAACTATCGTTAAAGAAAAAGAAGAAAGTTTATGATTATCATGATTTCGTCGAGGCCGTTAAAACATGTAATTTGCATCGTGTGGTGGTGAAAGTCGGTTTACGATTTTATTATCTGGAAAGACTTATCATCACAGTCAAAACTAAAGAAAACAGAGTCACGTATTTACCTTATCACAAATTGTTAAAGTAATTGTGAAGAGAGAGAGCGAGATATTACACGTTAAGACGATAGCGAGGAGTTGATATAGATGGACTTTTTGCAGGCCAGAGTATTAAAATTTGGGATAAAAGACCCCACACCTGTGACGAAACCTTCTGGGATTGCTAAGAAGAGAGAATAACAAATATTAAAAAATTTTTAGGTCAAAAAAAGGTCAAAATATACCGGCGAACCGCCATCAATTTTGGGAAGAATTGCCAACTTCCAATTAATAATAATTTTCGTTTTGTATTTTTAAATAAACGTTTTTCGTAAATAGTTATGTTTTATTCAACAAATGTTCATAAAAAATATTATTAAAATATTTAAATATTTTGCCTTTCGAGGTAGTTATATAAATTTTATAATAATTACATAGTTAAAACCAAGTTTAAGACAAATTTGGATAATACGTGGTTTTAGCTAAGTATACTTGACATAATTCTTTGCTTTGTTAGCCCGTATGTCGCATAAATAATGTCCATATGGTAATTTTGCAATTTTTTTTTGAAAAATGTTAACTACGATACTACACACTCTACCCTAAATGATTTTGTGTTATTATTGTACCAAAAGCACAGGGGATTAAACAAAAATCTTTAATCACGTTTTCCTCAAAACTCGCTATAGTGGAGATACGGGCTTCTTTCTACTAGGACAGTAAAGCTGCGCAGCTCAAATTAGATTCGTTTCACTAAAGAACATATCTACTACTTTAGAGAAATTATGAAAAAAATTAATTTTGTAAATTAAATTATTTTCTGTTCCGTTTCAAAAACTTTATATTTCCACAATATTGTACAAAATTTACTCTCTGTTTACGTTAGGGTAAGTTCACATGGCAATGTCCTACACGCTTTTTTGCAGGATTTGATTTTAAATGTATAAAGAGCCGATGATCACACGATTCAACTTTTATTCGAAAAAAAAAACATACCCGCCGCGGTTTTGCGGAAAACATAATGAGAAATAGACGTTTTTATTGGATCCGCGTATTAATAAACCTTTATATTGGTATTGAAAGCGTCGCGTCGTCGCAATTATAATAGACAATTTTGGGTGCATTGTGTAAATCGAGGAGCAGAACGTGCCAAAACATTTAATAAATTTTATAGTAGGCTAAGAACCGATAAGAGTAAGTTTTTCAATTACTTCCGGATGTCCATAGCAAGTTTTGACAATTTATTGATGTTACTCAAGAATACAGGATTACAGAAATAAAATACAAATATGTGAAAGTGTATCAAAATTAAAATGAAACTGACTATATGTATAAGGTAAGTTTAAAAATATGCGTTTAATGATATTAATCATTAATTCTTGAGTAAAATACCCTCCTTGACTATTTGATGCAGCGCTAGTGAAAGGAAACAATTAGTGACTTTCATTACCCAGACTACATGATAAAGTGCTTGTGAAGGGTGACAATTAATGACTTTTTTTACCAAATACTGGTACTGAATGATTTTGACGATGATTTCTTTTGATATTTAATAACAACTGTAGAACTCCCATTTGAAATTCGAGAACTTGATTGTCATCAATTAGTATCCAATGTTGGTAATATTCATTTAGTTATTGCCAGAGTATAACGATTTTATTTCTGTTTGGGAATTATTCTCCTGATCTTCGGATTGCCCATTACTATTTTCTATGATTAAACTAGTAACTGTCTTCCTATTTTGGATGAGCTTCTACACAAAGCTTAATAATTGTTGGCTATATACATAGGGTTTCATAGTATTAGAGCCACCTGATCTTTTTTGTTCCTGAATTTTTTCAATAGAACGATTATAATTATCCCTTATATGCGTCTATTTTCCAATAAATAGTTAAGCTTTAAAAAATTTAGTATTGCAGTTTATATATTCATTCAAAAATTATTTTATTTTGTTCTCTTAATTTATTTTATCCTTGTTTTAGATATTTAGCATCAGGTTGTTCTATGAAGGATTTGCATTATTTCGATAAAGTTTAAGTATCAACTCTAAGTGAAATCATCTGGAGTGTTTGTGAAACACTACAAGATGTTCTACAACAAGAATTTATTCAAACGCCGTCTTCAAAAGAAGAATGGATAATAGTGGAAGGATTCTAAAAAAAAAAAGTAATTTCTCTCATTGTTCGGCTGCCATTGACGGCAAATATAAAAGGATTTTAAAACCCCCTGATAGGCAGTGTTATTGGCAGTTGTTGATTCGTAATACAGATTTCTCTATGTATATATATATATATATATATATATATATATATATATATATATATATATATATATATATATATATATATATATATATATATATATATATATATATATATATATATATATATAATATGTAGGTTCATATGGTAAAGACTTCGATTCAACAATTTTAATTTAAAAAACTCTGTGTTATGGAAAAAAAAATACTGATAGTTGTTTACATACACCAAAACCAAACCTCTATCAAAGTCTGGAGATCGTGTGCCTTTCGTATTTGTAGGTGATGAAGTATTTGCTCGACATAACAACTTATTACGCCCTTTCAGGGTAGATGTGCGTAAAAAAAATTTTAACTACTGTCTGAGTAGAGTAAGCAGATACGTAGAGTGTATATAGAAATCATAAAGCCATGCATTGTATTGCACAGTTATTACGTTTATGAAAAAGATAGCTATAACTTTGACGAAGGGACAAGTACTATATTTAAAAAGAAAACACTTAAACTACATGAAACGCACAAGCAAATACCATGAGATCTATTTTTGCTGACTATGTTTTATCTAACAGGTTGACTGCCATGTGCACCAATATGGTGCACACTATCATATTCCTAATCTTGTTTGGGAAAATCAGTATGTCGGTCCACACCTTATTGTTTGTTAAATCGGCTTCTTGTTTAAATATTTTTCATCATTTATCGATTATCATTATCGAAACATTATTTTGAGTCTTCTACAGTATTTTTTTGCAATATACAACAAAAAATATAGTATGTGCACCAATGTTATACTCATGGCTTCATAGACCTGACTAATTTAATTTGACCTTGTTCATCCCGATTCGGCACGAAGTTAATGCGGTCGGCTCTTGTCAGTGTTGAACTATTTATAAGAATAGCAGCTCTTGTTAGTTGATTGACGGTTCAGCAAGATGGATGACCGGAGAAAGAGAACGTGTATTACGAGTGTAAATAGAGATTCCTACGCCTTTTATAGCAAGTGAAAGCAAGTTTGATGATAGTGATTTAGACTTTTACAGACAATTTTATAGCGAATAATGACGATGCATTAAGTAATAAAGGGAGTGATAACTCAACTGACCCCGCTAATCCACCCAGAGTAGCAAATAATACTCTTGTCAGGTAATTTTCATAAAATCATTATAAGTAGAATGACTTTTCTCATATTAACTTTTTTTATTTATTTTTTAGGTACTGTATCTGATTGGAGCAGACCAGACGCCTCAAAAGTTAAAAATATGATCTACATTAATTTATATTTAAATGGGAATAAGCCACAATTAAAGGTTAAAATACGTTTATTGACGTTTCAATTTCCACTTCGGAAATGGTTCTAATTTACTAATGTTTGTATTTTGAGAACGATTTCCGAAGTGGAAATTGAAACGTCAATAAACGTATTTTAACCTTTAATTGTAGCTTATTCCCATTTAAATATAAATTAATTTAAAATGTCACAAGAAAATAGCTTCAGAACAATATTATCTACAATAAAAACAATGAAGATGTAGGTATAAATAACGATATTACCGAGACTTTAAACAATGGAAATCCAATTGATATTTTGACCTATTCTTGGATGATAATGTTATTTCAATGATTGTTCAAGAAACCAATCGCTACTTTATTGAACGGCTAAATTCTCCGAATGTTAAAAGATTTTCTCAAGTGCAACAATGGATTCTCACTAACAATGAAGAAATCTGCACATTTCTTGAATTTGTATTATGGATGGCACTTTACCAAATGCCTTCAATTTCACGTTACTGGAAAAAAAGATAACTATTTGTGATCAGTAAAGTAAGCGACTACATATAAAGAAACCGATTTGAACTTCTACTTAGTATGCTACATTTCTCTGATAATTCAAAAGCACCTGAAGGCAATAGAATATATTAAGGCCAAAACTTAATTGATATGATGATAACAAACTTCAATATAGCACTCTGCTTAACCCAGTCTGTATTTATTGATGATTTCTTTTTTAGACAGACTTCCTTTTCGTTCATACATTCAGAATAAAAGGTATCGTTACAGAATAAAAATATTTAAACTTTGAATATTTAAAAGAAGCAGTGGACGATATGCCAGTATCAAAGAAATTGTTTACGGAGTTAATGTCTCCTTATTTAAATTTTGGACGTACATTACTTACTGACCATTCGCAAAAAGACTGCTTTTAAAATTCTACTCATTTTGTTGGGACACTACGTGCTAATAGAAAACAAATACCAACTGAAGTAGTAAAAGAAAAGTTAAAGAACAACAAAGTTGTTGCTCGTCAAAACGACTGTGGTATTACAGCTCTTAAACAGACAGATAAAAAAGATATTTTGTTATTAAGCACTAAACATATAGATCAAGTTACAGAAGTTCATGCTCGAAGTGGTATAAAATCTAAACCATGTGCCATAATACAATATAATATCGGCAAATCTGCTATTGATTTATCTGACCAGGTGGCATCCTACCATCGAGCTGTAAGAATGTCTGTAAAATGGTATTGAAAAGTTTTATTCGAGATTATTCTAAATACAGCTGTAGTAAACGCAATGTATCTGTATAAATCAGTGACAACACAAAAAAAAATGAAAATTACAGAATTTAAAGAAGAGTTGGTAAAAACTCTTCTAACAAAAAAGACAGCAGAAAGTTCTGAAAATATAAATCGTCACATTTTACAGAAGACAAATAAAAGGGGAATATGCCAAAATTGCTATACGAAAGTCACGAAGAAGGAGGGTCAAAAAGAACACAACAAACTTGTAAAAAAGTGTGGACATGTCCGATTTGTTGTAAATACCATTGCACTGATTGTTTCTTTCAATTGCATTAATCCGTATTTTTGATGTGTTTTTATTTGACGAATAAACTATTTTTTTTCGCTTAAAATAGTGTATTATTTTGAAACATCCTTGCCAAAAAATAATATTTATATAAAATATTAAGTTTGTGCATCTGTACAGGTACATACAATAATTGACTACATCAGCATGGTGTGCATCATGTAAAGACTTTGTCGTTGGCAAATAGTGCTGTACCAATATGGTTCACAAATATAGAATGGCAAATAGTACTAAATCAGCTTGGCAGTCAATCTGCTAGAGAAGGGATCGTACTATGGCAAACTGACTATATTTTGCGTAAAGAGAATTTTGTAAATTATAACTTGTTAAAAATTATTTTGTAACTTGTTAACATTTACTTAGTAAAGAATATTTGGTTTTAAAATTACAATTATTACATTATTTTAATTAATATAATACATACCGTGATCTTGTCTTCACTTTTCATTTTCTGATTCAAAATCAGGATGTATTATCAGTAGTAATATCCCTAGGACATTGATAACAGACGAGATAATTTCATGACAATCGAAAGCTCGTTCCTTGGTAACAGCACGAAGCCGAAGGCTGAGTGCTGTTACCAAGCAACGAGCTTAAGAAATTTGTCATGAAATTATGAGGCATTCATCAATGTCCGAGGGATATTCGGCGGATAATTTTTCGAAAAAAAAAATCATAACTCAACATAACGAAACATTTATTTATTAAAAGTACAGTTAGTGGAAGTACACTTATTAAAATTTAAGTTAACATTAGATTCGTTGCTGTTCTCTACTATAGAAGATCTATTACCACGCATAATATTTATAATCTTGTTGTGGTGTTCTTGATCGATATTCAAGTATGGTTTTATAGAATTCTGATTGCCATGACCAGTAATTTTTAGCAATTGTTGTTCTTCTACACCACTTTTTGCTAATTTGCTAGCAGCAGTTGATCTATTCGAGTGATTTGTTATCTTTTTCTCCTTTACATTCAAGCCAATTGCTTCAGCAGAAGATTTAGTCCATCCATTCATTGTATTTCTTCCAACAGGTACATTATCGTACCTTTTGTCAGTTTCATTTTTCACAAATATATTTGTGACTGTAGCTTGTATTTCTGGGAATTTTTTCTTTAATTAGCGCATTTATACTTTGAACATTCTCATTGCCGAAACGTGACATTTTGAAATTTATTTGGATGAAGTTGTTAAACTCGATCGTGTTGTCATAGGGATTGAAAATTGCACTGAATGCAATTATCAGTCTAATGTTGACATGATTGGGTGAAATTGTTCCACATGACACAAAATGACGAAATTTGAATGGTTGTTAGAACAGTCGAAAAATTATCAATAAAATTTCTCTCCATCACTTTGAGTTGCAACTCGGTTTTTATAAATTTCCGTTGTTTTATCCAATATAACCGGTCTTTGTTCCACTAACGAAATTAATAACTCGCTATCTCGATATGTATTAAGTAAATTATGTAATATAATGTTAACTTCTCTCTATTTCTTATTCAATAATGAAATACTGAATTCTTCATGTTAAGCTAAGTCCGTTTTTTTGCAGTACAAACGTCGTGTGAACTGATATATGTATAACCAAGGTGCCACTGTTTGTTCGGTAGATCGAGTACTGCAAAAAAACGTGCAGTACATTGCTGTACGAAAGAGACCTTAGAGTACATCTACTGCGATGGACCAACGGCACACATAAACATTATACTACATTTAAAAATGATTGATAGCAAAAATTTTATAGCAAAGATCTAAATACAGGCTTAGTCAATGCAGGAAAAACGTAATAATTGATACGTTTATGGTAAGTTCATGAAACCTGCATGAGACTCCGTGGGTTCGATGAGATCAAAACATGTTCTATATGGTGGATAACAGAATTACCTTGTTTAAAAATATGGTTCGCTCATAGAGTATTGAGTTCTGAAAAATATAGTTGACAAAGAACGTGTGCAGAAACAGTACGCTAAATAGCAAATTGTTACTGGTGATACGTATTTTAAATTAAATAAATGAAAATGTAATATTTAATAATATATTTATGTTTTTTTAGATATTTTCCTTAAAAATAATACGGGCAGTATCATTTTTGGCAATATTTGTAGTATTAAACTTTTTTTTAATATCCTCCTGGTTGTTATGCCTACAAGTCTACAATATATTTGAAGAACAAGGAAAGCTTTCAATAGTTAATGTAGGAAATCTTATTTTAAACAGATATTTTAGGTAAGTTTAATTAATATATTTATACGTCAGAGAGATACAACACTATTTCCATTTTTTCAATTTTAATTTTGACATTTTTACACGCATAAACTTTTATCACTTTATTTAAAGGATTAAAGCACTAGGTCCTAAACTATTTACTAATAGAGATTTTAAAAGAACACCAAGTCCATTTTCACTTAGAGGGATAGAACACCATGTGGACTTAATGTTTTATCCCTCTACAGGTATGACAGGTAGACTGTTAGTAATCTAATAGTAGTACTTTTACCATTTATGGTGTGTTTACAGTTGTTTGTTACTAATAATAAGAATAAGGTACCATAATTCTCGTGGGAGAAAGATTTTTGAAATTCTGAAAAGTTCTGCTATTTTTCTATTGCATTTAGAGGTAAGCTACATTTTTGCTAATTATTTTTAAATTATTAAAAAGATAACCTCAAAAAGTTAATGTAGTGATTTAATATCAACCTTAAACTAGCAATATTATTAAATATTTTACAACCATTATTATAAGCCTTGTTTACTTTTAGAATCAAATAATATACAAAGTACTGATGTTTTAAATAAAGAGCAAAATATTAAGGGTGCCTTGAGTTTTGATAAATAAAATGAGTCTGATATAAACAAAAGTTATAATGAACTACTCGTGGTGGAAATGAAATCGGATCTGCAATACTAAAATGGGCAGATACCGTCATTCCTGACAGTGTTAGAGATTACATACATACTATGGTCGGACAATTGTTATGGCCAGAATAAAAATGTTAGCATTATTATGTGTTTATTTTGGATAATAAAAAATATCCCCAAGTAAAAATCATCACTCAGAAGTTTCTACTAAAGGGTCACATCGACATGGAGGCGGACACTGTCCATGTATCCATGTGCTGATAGAGAGAGAAAAACCTTAACAAAATCTCTACTTTAACGCCCTGGGACTGACAGCAGTTAGTCAGACAAACCCCTCAATGAAATTTTAGGTATTTGTATGATGTCAATACATCTCATAATCCGCCTCTGATTTATAGAAAAAGAGACATTAACAAACAACAAATTTTTTCTGTCAAACTATGTTTAACTGTAAATAAAAGAAAACAGCATGGGAATTCTGTTTTTAAAAAGTAATTTTCATGATGAAAACCACGAGGTTAACCGTGTTAGGTTTCAAAGGCGACACCTTACATTGCCAAAAGATTTGCAACTGGTATTAAAAAGTCCAATACCTATATTACAACAAAATCTATTCACATTACTGCCATAAGTTCCTACATATGGCTATGATTTTTATAAAAACTTAAAGCATACTAGTAATACTAATAGTAACTATCCAGAAGGAGACTTACTTGAGGATGACTGAGTGGTTTGTGCCTAAATTACCATTTTGGTTAAATACATAGATGTATTATTTAGGTATATTTGTAAGGGTAAATTATATGGTTAAATAAATTTTGTAAGTCAAATAATGTAGTTGTTATTGAATACCCCATACTAAGTCTTACAGTACAATAACTTTATTAGAGGGATACAACACCATGTCCATTAAAAAGGTTAAAAAACACAGAAAAATTATTTTTTAATTATAGCAAATGCATTATTTATAAAAAATAGACAGAATGTTTTATTAAAATATTGTTTCAATAACTCAATAAATAGCTGCAGCAATACCTAATACTTTTTAGTAAATACATGTTTAAAACTACTCTCCGGTAAAGTTATGAAAATGGACACAGTGTTGTATCCTTACGAGGTACAGATATATCATTAGCCAAAATCAAATAATGTTTTCCTTATTACAACTAATCCGATTAGTAATCTGCCTTGTATGTATTACGGGCTGCATAATATAACGCATTCATAACACATGAATAGCATGGTATTTTTTTCTATAAGTTTGTGTTCAGGCCACAATCGGATGTATTTATTCTCATATATAGAAAATCATTAATTTAAATTAATCAACCTGTAAGTAGAACATACGTTCGTTGTTTATTTATAAGATTTTATCTAAATTAAAAAACTGTAAGATATGTGGCTAAACGCGTAAATTATAGCCAAATACATATTTTTCCTTTTTGTGTTCTTATTAAATAATTGTATTATAATTACCAGGGAATACGCAGCAATAAAAAAAAACAGATAAACTTGCAAGCAGAGGATCAGTACGAGTACGAAAAAGTTTTGTCCACGACCGAAAAACAGATTTTATCTTGACTTCTCTCAGTGGGAAAGTATATCCGGTAGCACACATGGCAAAATACATATTTCACGGACAATTGCGATAAGGATTGAAATTAACGGGACACCTGCATACAATGGGGTTGTTTCATGGAGATTAAGCTAGAGACTGTGTAGCAGAGAATCTGAAGTAGTTTTTTTTATCCCAGGTCAAAAGTGTCTTAACATCAATTAGAAAATAATTTACATACTTATATAAATAAGGGAATCCTTAATATATAACATAAAATATAACACATTCTAACATAATCTATGTGACAAAAATCTAAGAATTTAAGCATATTAACCTTTATCAGACCAAAACTGTGCAACTTTATATAGTGTATTTTTATGTATGAGAGAGTAATAAAACAATTAATTATGTATGCAAATCCCTAAACTGTTGATACGGGTGACTCAATGAAAAACAGATATTTGTCAACAAGTTTACAGAAGTATATAGGAAAACAATTTTAAATTGAGTATGACCACCAGGTATAAAGGTTGGACCAGAATAGAATACAATAGTTGTGAGGATTACTAATCCCTAAATAAGGTTGCCAGTGTCGGAGTGATGGAGGTTAACAGGTACTAATGAATTTTCAAGAAATGTAAGATGTTTATTTTATTGGTTATATATAACCAATAAAAGTTTAATAAGTACCTACCTATTTGCAAAATAAAGTTTAATTCTTTAGATAAAATAAAACGTTTTATTTTATCTGAAATGAGTGCATTCCACGAAGTAAGGGTTTCAACAATCAAACATTTAATTCTTTAATTCCAGGAATCTACGACAGTAATTGACTAGATAATTACCTTCTAAACTTATTTCACAGAAAATGTGATAGTGGGTTTTTCCATTTTGTAGGAAGGTCCAAGTGGCATATTCAAAATTCTTAACAGTTCACTAAAAGTAGGTACTTCAGTTGCAAGGTGCAGTTTATTGTGTATACTAGTGTTATGGAAAATTTGGAAGTGCCGTGTAAACGCCGAAAAATTGGTCCTCTAACAGTTAATGAAAAAACATTAATATTTAATTGTTTTAAATCATTTACAGACAAACGTTTATGTGAAAGTGTTGATGAGACCGTTGAGTTAGTTAGCAGTACACTTGGTGTTGGGAAATCTACGATTTACAGAGTTATTAAAGAAGAGAAATGTGGTAGTTTTCAAATGCCACGTAATGCTCCAGGGAAAACAAAATTTCAAATAGAATATCATTTTAAAGAAGGACTTCGACGGAAAGTGCATGAATTCTTCTTTAGACAAGAATTTCCAACATTGGATAAAGTTCTTGTCTCAGTTCGAGATGATAAGGATTACCCAGAAATCAGTCGAAGTACGTTATGGAAACTTTTAAAAGAAATAGGCTTCCGCTGGAAAAAGAATCCCAGAAAGTCTATTTTATTAGAAAGAAGCGATATTGTCATATGGAGAAGACATTTTCTAAGAACCATAAAGGAAATGAGAAACCAAAAAAGAAAAATATTTTATCTTGATGAAACATGGATTAACGAGGGTCATACACCAAATAAATTTTGGCAGGATGAAACTGTTACAAGTCAAAGGCACGCTTTTGTAAATAACTTATCTACTGGTTTAAATCCACCATCAGGAAAGAAACGCAGGCTGATAATAGTACACATTGGCAGTTCAGACGGTTTTGTTGAAGGAGGTTTATTAACTTTTGAATCAACTTGTACCGGTGACTACCATGAAGACATGAACGCTGATGTCTTTCAAGAATGGTTCGAACAAATGATAGATCTTCTTCCTAAGAACTGTGTAATAGTAATGGATAATGCAAGTTATCACTCCAGACTTATAGAAGGACTGCCCACAACCAAGTGGTTAAAAAAAGACTTGCAGAATTGGCTGAGTTCAAAAAATATTACGTACCATCCCGGATCTATAAGAAAGGAACTTTATTCGTTGTGTGCCCTTCATAAAGAAAAATTTAAAAAATACGAAATTGATGAAATTGCCAAAAATCGTGGAATGACAGTACTTAGATCCCCACCATATCTTTGTGAATTAAACCCGATTGAACTGGTATGGGCACAGATAAAGGGCACACATATACTCTGGGACGTTAGTAAAAAGTGACACCACGTCAAAACTCACTAGCAAATGTCCCGGGTCAAGAGTCACGTCCTTTATACGCTCGATGAAGTGGCCTGCGTACTTGACGAAAGAATCCGCTTCTTGTGCGTACGGTTGTAACTGATTGGCTAAGAACTTTGCGAGCGGCTGTGTGGGTGATCCGATTGAACTAACTATTGGTCGTAGCGGCATTCCCACTTTATGAACTTTTGGTAAACCGTAGAGCTTAGGGCACCTATATGATTTTTCGCGTGGAATCAGCTTGGGCTGATCCTCCTTTTTTATGTTTGAAACTTTGATCTTGGCCTTCGTTGTTTTTTCCAGATACGTTGTTGGATCTGTGGCAATTTTTTTGTATGCTGTGTCGTTTAGAAGATCTGTTAATTTTTTGTCGTAGTCATCTATATTCATTACTACCGTGGCGTTACCTTTGTTCGCTGGAAGGACGATTATTTCTTTGTTTTTCTGCAAATCTCGCAACGCCTCTTTTTCCTCACGTGTTAAATTTCTTTTCGGTGGTTTGGCTGTCCGTAATATCTGCGATACGTCTTGGCGTATGATCTCAGCTGTTTCCGGAGGTATATTGGTAATGGAACTTTCTACTTCGCTAATAATGTTTTCAACAGGGATTCGTGCGGGTGCTACGGCGAAATTAAATCCTTTTGACAGAACACTCGTTGTGGCCTCATTTAATTCGAGATTCGAAAAATTGTAAACCAATTTGTGTGTTTCCGTCGGTGGTGTTTCCTTTTTTCTCGGTCTTTGTTCGGCTGTTAGACTATTGAACTTTTTCAGTTGTTTTATTTTTGTTAAGTCGGCGTTTGTCTCTGCTCGGAAGTTGGATAGTGTTTCCAGTGTATTCCATAGTATTGGATGTAAACTATTATGTAAAATGCTGGTTTTCAAGAAAACCAGCATTTTACAACGCGGAGTCAAACCCGGAAAAATAGTGACAGCACATATAGCTCCCGCGGAAACCTCAAAACAAACACACACATATATATATATATATATATATATATATATATATATATATATATATATATATATATATATATATATATGTATATATATATATATATATACTCATGCCCAAAAATATAAAATATTTAGGAATTTTCTAATTTTTTTTTTGAAAATAAATTCTGGTCAATTAAGTTGTTTATTGTGGGGAATTGTTTATTTTAACGATGTTTAAGGAACAAATTTAGGTTTTTATGCGGAGAAAATTGGGAAAAAATTATGCTTAATGTTAGGTAAATAAAGTTGTTTTACTCTAAACTTAAATGCTAATTTAAATTTCTTAAACAAGCCTTTTCAACTGAAACAAGTGCATGGTGAATAAAGAGTATTCCCCTCTGGCTTTTATTTCAGCTTGCATGGTTCTCGACATGATTTTTAGTAAATTTTAGACATATTCTTAAAAAATTACATTCCATTTATCCTGTGCAGTAAGCCAAAGCTGTTCTGTCGTATCTTGAAACAGATTTCTTTGTCGTATACGGCGTTCTAGCTGATCCCAAATGTGCTCTGTTGGATTTAAATCTAAGCTAAATGGTGGCCAATCCAATCTTCGAATTTTGACCACATTAAGATAACTACTCACTATAGCAGCAGCATGTGATCGAACATTATAGTGCATTAACATGAATCTGTCATAATAAATGTAAACAACATATGTCAAAACATGATCTTGCAAGATGTTTTAAACGGAAGAGTCACCATTCATTCGGACAATCACTTCCATAAGTGCGGCGCGTTCCTCCCAAA
Organism: Diabrotica undecimpunctata; assembly: GCF_040954645.1. Lineage (NCBI taxonomy): Eukaryota > Metazoa > Arthropoda > Insecta > Coleoptera > Chrysomelidae > Diabrotica > Diabrotica undecimpunctata. Next base: position 53,524,668 of record NC_092807.1, read on the forward strand.
TAATACCCCTCCAAAACATTATGCCACTACCTTTAAAACTAACTATCTGCAAGAACGTGTAGCTCGCGAATCGTTCTCCAACTCTGTTGTAAACGTTGTTTCGACCATTTGGTTTCCATAATATGATTCCAGTCGACATTCTACTGAATATATGTTCTTGTAAATCCTAAGAGACGAGCTTTATGATTTTGGAGAAGACGTTGTACTTCAGCAGGGCGTCTAGGCTTTAAGGCTGCTAGTTTTAATCTGTATCTCACTGTTTTTGAGCTCACATTAATTTGTCTGACATTTAGTAGCTCATTTCTGAGGAGCATCGATCTCAATGAGCGATTTCGTATAAAATTAAGAACCAAAAAACGGTCATCAATTGCGGTTATGCACCTTGTACATCCTTAGCGAGTCCTTCGTAGAAAATTTCCTGCCACGTGGTACCTTTTTAAAGTATTCAAAACTGTAGATTGACTTCTCTTGGGACGTCGTGCGATATTTTTTTATGTGTATCCTTCCTCATACAACTTTAAAATCTATGCTGCTTGTGCCTCATCGCAGTTCGAATTAGTGGCATACGTATCTTAAACTTAGTTAAATCAAAGCAGTAATTAATTAAAGTTAATAAATTAAACTAAAAATAACCGATTAAATATAGTATTTTATTTACGCGAAAAAGATATTTTATGATAAAATGCACGAATGACACTGAACGCTGAATAAATATCAAAATAAACGTCAAAATATTTAAAACCAATTGTTTAATATGAGCTTATATTTTGATTGAGTATTTAGTTGCAGTCCATATGTCTGAATTAGTTTTATCATAGACTTATATTTTTATTATTTAGTCTTTTATATCTCAGGTCAAGTTTATAATGTTTTTCGATTAACCAGTGCATTATCTAGTTTTGGGCCTATAATCTATTCAGCTATCTGCCTAAGGTGGAGTTCGAGATATTTTGCTGAGTCTTTTTAAGGTATCTGACGTCCTTCAAGAGATATAGAGAGGCCGTACGTAAAATTGAATGACTTCGAACGATTAAGTTGAATTTTTCAGTCCGCGTTGAGCTTCATCTTTTATCATAGTGACGATGTTATCTACAAATGTGCCGATTATTTTTCCATTCGTTATTAAAATATTTAAAGTATAAAATACAGAAGTGCTCCGCAGATGCTACCCTGTAGTACACCAACTGAGATTGGCTTAAAAGTTGAAAAAACTTCTTCATTTGACATCCAAAATTTTCTATCACAAAGATATGACTCCAGTAATTGACAGATGATCCACGCAGTGGTCTACTAATCTTATAGATGAGTTCTTGGTACCACACTCTATAAAATGCTTGACATGAAGAAATACTGTTGAACAGTACTGTTTTGCTTCAAGCGCTTTTTCAATAAACACATGTTTTACTCTGTGTACTTGTAATGTTGAGTGACGATTTCTAAATCGGAATTTAAATTTAGGTATTTTTGACTAACGATTCGATTCTTTTTAGTAGAAGCTTCTCAAATAATTTGGGTAGGGCTAGTAATAGCGAGATAGGTCTATATGAATCTACTTCTTGTGACGGTAAATAGCTCTTGTCTAGGAACTGTGTCGTACGCATATTAACTGTCTCAACACAAACAAGGCATCCTTTGTCCTTCTTTTTGGCATAAACCCAAACTGTTCTTCTCTTATCGATGTTTTCCACCTTAATCTTCGCTCTACAGTTCTCTTTGAAATTGTTATTGTGTGCGACAATAATTTTATCTCTCTATAGTTCTGACCGTCCTGAATGTCCCCTTTACCTTTATACAACGATAATATCACACTCTCTTTCAACGCATTGGGCATCCTTTCTTCCTTACATATCCTACTCATCATTTTCCACAAAATATTAACCAATTCCTCTCCTAGAGCCTTCCAAACCTCAACAGGTATTATATTAGGTTTTACTGCCTTACCATTCTTCATCCTATTTAACACTTCGACAACTTCATCTCTCTCTATCCTTGGTACTACATTTTCATTTAAGATCCCCCATCCTCTGTCTCTCCTCTGGTGTTCTTCATTTAGCAACTTTCTGAAGTACTTATACGATCTTTGCTTTATTTCAACATCGATTCATAACACTCTTCCATTCACACTTCTTATCTGACTCACGTGTTTCATGTCCTCTGATGACTTTTGGCTTGCTTTAGCAATACTGTATAACCTTTAGGTTATACAGAAATATCGTGCAGACGATATTTCCTTAGTAGCAGCCACAGCGCGCTTTACTTCCCTCTTTGCTACCTTATATGTAGCCTTATTTTTCTCTCTTTTAAACCTGTCATACCTCATTTTAGTCACTTTCTTTCCTCTAAACTTTTGTTGCACTTCAACGTTTCGCCACCAAGTTTCTTTGTATTTAAGAGGCTCTTTACCAAATGTTTTTCCCAGCACTTTCTTTCCCACTGGCATCACAACTTTACTGTTGGCTTTATACCAGTCATTTATCCTATCTTTTCCTCAAGCTCTTTCAGCAGTCCACATTTAAAGACTATTGCCAAATCCTTATTCTTTAACTTATATTACTTTCTAGTTTCCTACTTGATTTTCTTTCCATCTCACCTGTATGTCTGTATCTACTATTACCGGTCGGTATTGACTAGCTATACACTGATCCTTTATCACTTTACAGCTGGTAATCTTTTTTAGCTGACTTCTTCTACACAACACAGAATCTAACTTTTCCTTCCTTCACTACCATAGGAAACATACTGATCTTCAGTCTTCATAAAGAACGTATTAATCACAGTCAAATCCCATTTCACTGCAAATTCTATCACACTATTTCCTTCATTATTTCTTATTCCCATTCCGAAACCTCCATAAACTTTTTCTATTTCCGTTCTTTCTCTATCAATATGTCTATTCAAATCACCTCCAATAAAACACTTTTTGTATGCAGGAATATTGAGATCTGGCAATTAAGAGCCATCCAAAATTCTTTCTTTTCCTGTTCTCCATACCCTAAATACCTGTGTAGCGTTAGCACATATGACGTTGACGTTTTTATTGCCTGTATTCAGTGAAACACGCATTGTTATATCACTTCTGCTCATTGCCGTTACACCGTTACAAGATGTTTCTTCCACTCTTTGTTCAAAATAATACCTTCTCCATTTCTGCCGTGTTTCATGTACAAGAAAACAGTTTTGAAACCACCAAGTCCGGGCCTAAGAAATGTTATCAATGTACCATTGTTTGAACTTTTGAAAACATACTTGACGTACTTTTTAAAAGTACGTCTTCCGCTATGCAGATAAAATTGGGCTTATTGAAACAATTTGTTAAGGCACTAAATCGTAACAGACGAGGGTTTTTGTTTATAAAAAAGAAATTTCCAATGGTTAGTAAGGAGAAATTTAAAGAAAGTATATGTGTAGGAACACAAATACGGGCAGTAATAGGAGATGGCGAATTTGACAACTTACTGAAATGAAGTTAAAGTAAGAGTATGAAGAGCTTATGTAAAAATTTTCTTAGCAATGCCTTACTTAGTTACTTAGTGCCCCCAGAGAAATGAGACGTAACATTTCAAATAGAGTCCAAGTCGACTGGTCGATTACTGTTGACCATTAATCCTTGAGAGCCCAGAGAATAAGTATCGTCACGTTACGTAACGTCATCTATGATCATTGCTACAAAACAATTTAATTTTTGTTGACTAGTTTTATCTAAGCTATTTTAAAACGTTCCGGAATATGTTTGAATGTCGACCTAACAAACCTGATAAAATTTTATCAATTCCAGAAGCTTTTTCCGGGTTATTGTTAGTATTAATTTCTTGAGCAGCTTCCATTAGAGTTATTTATTTTTATGTCAATATCTGCTTGATAGATTGGGGTTGGGTCAAAGTAATCTTTATTTGCATCATGACTCATTTTACCAATTTACTTTCCAAAGCAATTCTGGTTGAATTTTTTAAGGTGGTTACTGATTCTATTGAATTTTCTTTTGTCTTCAGGATTTCTGGTTCTCCATCATATTCTACTTGATTTTTTTCTTTCACTTATCTTGTGCCTAATTTCCAAACGAAATTTAATTTTATATACTGGTTTTTCTTTTTTTTTTTCAGGGATAGCGTTCTTTACGTTGCTCGAGTTTGTTGTATTTGATTTTGACTTGTGTTGTGTTTTCCTATGTTTTTGATGACTTGCACGAAAAGTACGTAGAACTGGTTTGTGATCTAATGTTAATTCACATAGATTTTTGGGTTCGACTTAAGATAAATAACTGTAAGAGGCCAGTAATCTTACTGCTGTCTGATGGCCATTAAGTGGACTCACATGCAGCATAATGATAATTAGAGTCATTACTGTTGATAATACGCAGCAATTCATTCTTTGCCTGTCAATGTACAGCCCCAAACCGTATGCTTTACATTCAAATCTTCCCTGTAACGACTTCGTAGGTGGGCTATTACATAACATTATTAAAAACATCTAATCCTGGTACAGATTTTTTTCGAAGAATTAATTATTGGTTAGTTCAATATTATTAATGGAAGATAATAGAAAATGTGATTTGTTCTGATTTTCGGTGAAATGTATTTTTTAAAGGAACACGATAGGGAGCATTTTCCTGCCATGAAAATAAAAATCTATGGAAAGAAAATCTATAGAATAGGAAAAATTTAATAAATATAATTATAAGATTTTTTATAACATCTCAATTTATATAGTGACAGACAATGCATTTTGTTCTTTAGCCATTCTATTGAGTTTGCAAAAAAAAACCTGAAAAATAGTGTCTAATACTCTATTATTTGTTTTAGTTGCTATTCTCTGCGTTTTTTTTTATTGTATACCCTCCCCAAATACTGAACTTTCGTCGCCTTTTAATCATTATTTTTTAATACCATATGTTATAGTATATTAATTTTTTTTTTATTTTTAGGTTAATATCAACAGTGGTTGTAATTATGCTCACTATACCAACTAGCTGGATGATTCAATTTACAGGGCCTTCAAATTTTGCTGCTATTGTAGAATCTCAACAGGCATGTAAAGATAATTGGCTTCTTTCGCTACTGCTTATAAGCAATTTTAATTATTTGTTTAATATCGTAAGTATATGCCTATATTATAGCCACATATTTTAAATACTTGTCAAAATTATTTTTAAATTTTGAAAAGTTTTAATTAAACTTTTTTGGTTAAAGTAAAAACCAGGAAAATTATTTTTTTGTTCTTATGGCGTCTATCCGTTTCGAATATTGGCGACCACCATGGTTATCTTTACTTGGTTAGCCGCAGCGCAGAACACAGAGTTTTTTCGTCAGACACGCTGTGTTTTCTGTTTTTATCAGCTTCGGTATTTGTAATTCTTTTGGAATTATAAACTTTTTCATTCTAGCTATGAGACCAGTATAACTTTATTATATTTACGACTTTTTCGTCCTCTTAATTTCTGTTTGTAAGAGTTACTCCCAAGTAACCAAATTGTCAAACACTTTTGAAAGTGCTACTTCTTAATAGGGTTACGTATCTTAAATAACTATCCTTAATGACTCGGATATCCGTCCTTCTCCTCGTCATTCCTTAAGCCCTTTCCAGGGCATGGTGATACTCTAAATATTGTTAGCTCGCTATATTCATTGGCTGCCATCCTGTGCTAAATGGACGGCTTTATGTAGGGATTTTTCTACCAGAGTCTTCACTTGGTCTGCCTATCTGATCTTCCTTAATCACCATATGTTTTATATGATAAATAATATCATCGAAATCTTCTTGTGATTAAGACAAATTTATTGGCGTAAGTACACAGTACATACTAATGCCTGTGAGGATATATTAAACCTTTAATGCGGATGTTACTTTCATGTTAAATTATCTCCAAGATTAAACTGAAAAATGCAGTTAATAAGGGATCACTTTATCGTAGAGTTCTGTTCATGTTAAAAATGTCCGATATATGTCATTTTATCACTACTACTACTATCGGTTCACAGCGTTCTCCGACGCCTTCCGACTCCTAACCGCCATTCTTCTCTATTTAACCATAGGCATGGAGGGATTTCTGTCATTTTATCATAACTTTAGTTTTAGTATCGCTGAGTATGTATTGAGTGATTCATTATTTTTTTGCGGAAATTCAAAATAGTCTAGTACTTAAAGAAATTCATCCCTGCCTAGTGTATCATTCGCCTGTCGGAAATCGATAAACAACATGTTTATTGCCAAATTAAATTTATAAAGAGTTCGTATTAGCTAAATAAAAATTATATAATTGTCAGAATTAGGTCCATAACTACATTTTTACTCTAAAGTTAACTTGATATTCTCCCAGATTATTTTTAACTTTGATTTTAAATATGTAGATATACTACGGCATTTGTTCTTTGATAAATACCTTATGTATCATTATAATCTAAGTTTTTTGCCACATTCTTGTAGAAACTTAAAAATAATACCGTTTATATCTGGTGTCTTAATGTTTTTTATTCTCGCTAAAATTTCTTTTTTGGCTCTTTAGTATCGGTTTGATATGCTGCTACTTTACCTTCTTTTGTTAGTGCCTATCCATTTGGGATGTTGGCGGCCATCATAGCAATCCAATCTGTACTACGGGCACCACTGCCCTGAAAAGATTTGTGATTATTTTGAGCTAGCCAGGAAATCCGTCGCCTTTCTGGTCATTGTTTTTCTTCTACTTTTCCCGGTAAAATTAGTTGCAGCAAGCCATATCATTCGCTGGTCTTCATGATGTGACCGAAATTTTCGATGTCATCATCATCATCATCATCATCTTTGGCTCGACAATCCTCTGTGGATCTTGGCCGGCTCTAAGATTAGTCGCCATTCTGCTCAGTTTCTGTTATCTTCTGATCTCTATTATCCCTAAGTCAGTCTCAACTCCATCTAACCACCTAATTCGCGGCCGGTCTCTGCATTTTTTTTCTATAGGTGTTACTGTCGTTAGCTTTTTAGCAATTATGTTGTCAGGCATTCGTATTATGTGCCCGGCCCATCTGAGTCGCTGTGTTTTAATAAACGTTGCGGTTGGTTGGTGTAATTCAAAATTAAATCTCTTGCGCTGCTGCTCTTGATAGTTTAAAGCTCCAATTATTTTGCGGAGTATCATATGCTCGAATTTTGCCAGGAGTCTTTCATCTTTTCGCGTTAGAGTCCACGTTTCCGCCTCATATATAAGGACCGGCGTTAGCAGTATTTTGTATATAATCATTTTAGTTTATTTTTAAACATTCCTTTAGTGGAATTGTTTTATTGGTAGTAGTCACTAGCGAGCCAAGGTATGTGAAGCTGTCAACACGTTTGATTTTGGCTGTTCTTAATAAGGTTATTAACTCTTTTCCTTTTTGTATTGCTTTGTGGATAATACCACATTTCGAAAGCATCAATTTTGGCGCAGGTAGTGTCTGTGATAGTTCACGACTCAACTCCGTACAACATTATAGAAAAGTTTTAAAATTTAGATCTTGCTTTCGCTATCCTACATTTGATTTCTAAAGGAATGGTCCAAATTTTCATTGAAATACCAAGATCATACCAGGGTAGGTGTATATTTTTACTTTTTCTATTCCTTGACTGTTTATACTGATTCTTCCAAAGATTTTTCTTTGAGAATTGATTGATTCTTTGATTGTTTCTTCTTCGAGATCATAATACATTTTGTTTTCGTAATATTTAGTGAAAGTCCATATTTCTGAATTACGTCTGTGATCCTATCCATTACCTCGTGAAGGGCTTCGTAACTGTTAGCGAATACCACCGTGTCGTCCGCATATCTGATGTTATTAATACATTCTTTGTTAATTCGAATTTCGGCTTCAACACCCTCTACCGCTTCTTGCAAGATTTCCACGAAGTATATGTCGAACAGCAGGGATGATAGTGATCCCTATCGGCCTCACTTTTGATTTTGATATCTTCAGATCCCCCTGCTTGTGCATGGAGAGACGATATTTGATTCTAGTATAGATTGCTAATAATTCATAGATTATAGGTGTCTATTTCAATATTTATTAATATCTCCATCAGCTTGTCGTGCTTTACCCTACCGAACGCTTTATGGTAATCAATGAAGCGTGCATATTATCGCAATTCACATTTCTAGAGAATTAAAGTAGCACTTGTATGTTAAAGTAACCCTCTGTCGTACCCACTTCATTCCCAAATCTAAAATGTATACGGCTGATTTTTCTTGACACCGTCTATATATTTGACTGATATGATCGTCCGAAAATCATTGCAGGATACGGATTTTGTTTTCTGTGGTAAAACAATAAACATCGACTTCAGCCATGTTCTTGGTATTATTTCGCTTGTGAGTTCAGCATATACATTGTTAGATCCAGGATCTTTGCCATCTGTTAGTTGTGATTTTCTTTTTTTTATTCATATGATGTGATTGCTAAGTGTTCATTACATATGTAGAATGGGTTGTTTGGACTTACTATCAATTAAAAACAAAAATTTTTTAGAACTCAATAATGAGGTTAATCATTGTACACTAAATATTTTTAATTTTGCACTTTTTAGATTAAAACAGGGGACGTAGTTTCGCAAAATGATTTTGAGTCGATTATTTTGCATTCAAGTGTATATATATATATATGAGTATATATCGGTCAGATAAATGAAAATTACTGAGTTCTCGGGAAGAACCGCGTTGAGAATTTAATGCTCGACGTTTCAGCACCCATTTTGGAGCCACTTTCCAGAAGGTCGATTTTTAATATCGCCACCCATGAATGATTATATTTTCTGAACATTATTTACTTCTACATTTTACTCTTACATTCATATTCAACTTATTTTTAATAAAGTTTGTAACGTATTCTACATTATCCTTGAAATCGGATCATTTAATTATATTATTTTGTTTTCTCATTATTTTATACATTTTTTGTATCACGGATTATTTGTACAGGTTAACCATATATGTTTTTAAAAAATCTCGGTTATATTTATAATTTCTTGTATACGATAAGTAAGTTCCCACACTCAATAATCCACTTAAGACGCAATTTGTGGAACAATCAACTGCATACTGCCCGGAATGTGGAGGTAAATATCGAAGCTGCTTTACACACGTCTATTATATCAGCTTATTAGTAATACAATCCTGATTAATTTATAATAATTATTATTATAATAGACATTTATAATTTAAAACCATATTTTATGATAATAAAGGTAATATATTGAAATTTAAAAACGATTATTTTTAGTGTAACCCTGTTACGTGGTACATATCAGCTGACTTTCAAATTTATGTAGCCAATATACTAGTCATCTATATCTATTTTAAATTAAGATTAAGTGGACTTAGATATTACCTGTCCCTTCTACTAGGAGCTGTTTTATTACATGGTTTATATCTGTATAACAACGGAGCTGATAATATTTATACACCATCATTAAGGTAAGTTATTTAAAGATACAGATAAATATATGTAACCAAAATCAATGATGAATAGTTTGAATTGGTGTATATATATATATATATATATATATATATATATATATATATATATATATATGCTGTTAAACTGTCCACACATTAATTTGTGTGGTAGGTTATAAAACACTCTGGCGGGCACGTATGCGGAATGGCAGATTGCTGCGAATCTTAGAATTTTGCTCACCACGTAATTTCAGAAATCTGTACGCCTTCACGTACTTACCTAATCGTTATTTGTCATTTTCTCCTCCGTTTAAAGTCCTTTTAGAACGTCAGGTGAGACCTCGTTAGTTAGAATTGATCTTTGATTCCAAGTAATGCACATTTGCAGTGTTATTGATGCCAAGTGCCATATCAAGTGAGTACTCGTTTTGCTAGTAGTGTCATAATAAGTGAGAATAATGTATAATTGCCAATGACTGCTCACGAATTGGAAGAATCTGCCTATTAACTTAATGGATAACTAACTAGAAGAGATAAGGGATGAATTGGTAATAAAGGAATAGGACAGAGATTGATACTTACACAGATCAAGAGGAAGGCATTGTCACAAAAAACTTTTATAAGTAGCAAATCCGAACAGTCAGAAGACGAATTGGGCATTGTTACATATGCTGACCAACAATGTCAAGAGGAAGATAACCATCGGTTTTTTATAGAACGGGATAATAAAACTATTTGGATCAACAAACTTTTCTCCTCAGATACAATAAAATCAAAGAACTGAATGCCTTTAATTTATTTACAACTGACCAAATGATAACAAAATGACTAATGACATTTTGTCGAATCACAAAATATATATTAAAACAAAGCTGACGATATTGTCAAAAGATTAGTTGCAGTTATAGAAAATACAATCAACTGAGCTTCGCTTCGTCAATTACAGGACTGTAATTACAGTCACATAACATCACCCCCATCCATCGTGAATTCTGCCCTTCATAAGGACACAGTCTCTCGAGACAGACGACCTTATTCTTACTTTGTGGCGTTAGTGGCAACCTATATACAATGTCGTTTATCTTCTTAATAACCAGGTACAGTCTCTCCAGGGTTGCTGCAACTTGGGACTTATATCTTTTCTTCTAGTTGGTTGGTAGAGCCAAACTGCATCACCTTTGTTAAAAACACCAGTCGTGGATTTTTAATCAAACCTAGCCTTCATCCGGTCACTGGTGAGTTGTAGCTTATTCCTGGTAAAAACGTAAACCTTAGCTAAATAACCTTTTAGGCCATTGACATACTAGGGCAGTATCTCGTGATCCACTCATCTGTCTTGTAGATTGCATTGTAGAGTACTTATATTCATTAGTTACCATCTCAGTAAAAAACAGTTTTAACACAAACACAGAAAATGACACTGGTATTTTCACTATTGCAGTTCACATCTTAGGTCACTTTCATCGTCGTCAGTGTCTGACCACGTAATGTCAGAATCATCTTGTCCAACATGTGTGATAAGTTTAGCCAGGTACATCTATTAAATGTTCTTTTCTAAGGTACTCCTGTTCTACTCCAAGAACGTGATCGTAAGCTTGTTCCATATTTCAACACTTCCATCTGCTCCGAGATTGTTAAATTTTTATTCGGCAATCTGCCTAACGTCTGACACTTTAAACGACACATTTTTTAATTGTACATGATTTTTGACACTACTACCCAAATTTCCTCAATCATATTTAGGGTGGTATGGAGGAAGACGTAATATAATGTGTCCTTGTTTTGTCATTATTTTGTATACTACATATTGTTTATGTGTTGGTTTATTTAATTTAAGTTTTGTATAAACTTCGGGTTTTGTATCGGGCACTTCAGAAGAAATGCATTTTTCTGTGCGTTGCTGCATGTTCTTTTTTTCCAAGAAGATGTAGGAGCCGTTTCACAGCCTAAATTGTGGTAGGATGTGTTGTTCAATACAAGCAGGGTTTTCTGGTGCAAGTTGGAAATTAACTTTTCTTAAAGTCATTTTGTAAAGTTCTAACCAGATTTGAAGTTTAGGAGGAAATTTGGAACAAAAACCTTTTTTACTTCTGCATGTTCAATAATTAAACTCTGACCATTGGCAACAGGAGCCTTTAAACAGTTGTTTGAACCATCGTCATATGATTTAGATATTGTATGACTGCTATGGAGATACGTGTCATCAGTATAGATAATATCATAACCATTTGCTCTATATTTTTTTTTATTTTTCTTAGATCGTCTATTTTTTTGGTCGAATATCCATTTTTTTATCACTATGTTTTTGTTGTGCTTGGTTTTTTGCCATTTTAAACCTAATTATCTTACTACTTTTCTGAACGACGTAATAATTGAAAAGTAAAGTATATTATCTTAAACAGCGTTGTAAACAGCTGACATTGTAGGTCTGCTGCCATGAATCGTTGCGATGTATGAACCGTGTTTCTTATAATTTCTTCCTCGTAAATATCGACGTTTGTTTTTGGTTTTAGCTAATTAATTTTTTTTTTCTGTAGGATTTAAAGATGTTTCCTCTCTTTCCTTCTTTAATAATTGTTTGGACGCTACTTTTAGAACCTCCAGTGACTTCAACAACCATACAGAAGATTTCGTGTTATTTCGTTCTTGCTCCATTTTAAACAATTGATACACGTTGTAGATTATCTGTGGGCCTTGACTGTTATTCATTGTGATGTAGGCACTGTAAAGGAAATAAAAATATAATATATTTTAATTAAATAATTATGATTGACCTAAAGATAAATTAAAAAACATCAGGTGTATATTCGGTCAGTGGTATAAAATTTGTTGATTTTTCCATAAAAAAAACACCAAAAAATTAACCCGACCAAGATTTAAAAAAATGTTAAGATTAACTATATACCCATCAAAAATAAGTATTGAAATTTTTATTGTTATCAAGAAAAATTATTTTTTAATTTAAAAAAAGTTTACTTTTTTATAATTTTATTTCGTGCTTTTAGAACATGATGTGTAAAACACAGATTTCAAAAAATATCAGCGCTTCATGCTATCATCCTATTCTAGCAGCGCTTTCAATACGAGACTCCAGAAAAATACCCCGGTTAAAGAATTGATAAAACGCCAGGTAGAATTTTTTAGATAAAAAAGCTGAATTGCAGGATCGTATTTACATAAAAATATAACCAATTTTGAATTATTGAATAGCTCATACGGTCGAACATATATGTATACCTCTTATATAGGATGTCGTAAAAGAAGTGGGACGGTCGAATATTTTGCAAATTAAACCTTAGATCGGAAAACTAAAACACACTTTATATTTTTCCAACATCTATCGAATATCACTAAACACGACCCCCAGCCTCACTCTCCAGAGCGGTGGAGGGCAACTTTAAAATCTTAAACGGAATCCCTGTTTTTTATTTAATCGCAGATTTGGATTCCTCATAAAAAAACTGTAACATTTATAAGAAACATTTTTTCAAATTGTTGATAGATGGCAATATAATCGGAAAAAAACGGTTTATTGTTAGACGTTTAGTAAATTATGGAAACGGTTTAATATATCGAGAAATAAATGTCCAAATGAAAAACTAAAAAACACGAGATTATTATTTTTTTAAAATCTATCGTACGGCACTCAACACAACCCTACACTCTCACCCCCTGTGGTGGGGTGGGGTGCAACTTTAAGATTTTAAATAAGAACCCCCATTTTTATTGCAGATTCTGATTCGAAAATGTTTTTCTGTAATTACTGCACCATCTATCGCGAATCGTAAAAAAATCAAATAAAATTTGTTTACTTTTTCACGTAGAAACCTAATCTGCAATAAGAAATCTGGTTAAGATTTATAGGGTAGCAGTCAGCTCCAGTCCCATGCGAAGGGGATACAAGAGCATGTTTGCTGTTATTTAATAGTTTATTGGACTAGTTAATGAGCCGACCCGATTTGGTCGACTTATTCGGGATATACATCTTAAAAGTACCGGTCCCTTAAAGCTGTAACTGCGCATCAACAGTTACATAGCTAGCTGGTCGATAGGACTATTTACAATTAAAAATAAATTCCTCTCATATTTCCTGAATAATGGCAAACCTATCTTTATTTTTTCTTTTAGTTCCTGTGGTTTTTTCATCGAAAATTAAATTTTTCGCAGCTCATTGTTGCTCTATAAACGAAGCCAAACATTTTGGAATCAAGCATCTCTCTGCTATGAAGATGGTTATCTTTTTGTCCTCCAGAAAATATAAGTAGTCCAACAAGAGCATTCAATTCATTCCTTGTTACGAGAGAATTGGTATGTTTAAAAACTTTAAAATTTTTAGACTTTACGCTGATTTGAGTATTGGTGTGCATTAGCATCTTTTGTCTGTCCAGATATTCCTTCAACAATACGCAAAATATTCCTTTTTGTAGTAGGTTTCCGAAGATTAGATACAGTACACCAGCTATGACCATTTTTGCCTTTGAGACTCGTAGTCAAATTGGAAATATGCAGTTCAGCTTCGTCCACAATGTTTTTGATTTCTTGCTCTTCAACTTGTTAAAAACACACTTCTTCATTACCTTTTTCGTTTTGATGAGGCTGAGTTATTATTTGCTGAAATGAATGGTCTTGTTGACTGTTTGAATGTTTTCACAAAAGAAATCTCATATTGAACTCTACATGAATTGCTAGGCATAGAAACTGGAGTAGAGTGGTTATTAGCCTTCCTTTTTTTCATCTTAGAACTGCTACACTTAAAATCTCTGCTTTCATCACCAGAAAATTCTGGCTCGGAGTACCTATTTAGACGGGCTGAAAGATTTTTGTACTCTGTCTTCACTTTCTAAATTAATAAAAGTTTCTCCATTTGATTGTAGACTACTCATCTAATTCACCCATCAATATTTTTTCGGCCTCCAACTGGAATTCTAATTGGGTTAAGGGTCTTTTATCGTCAAATTTTCTAGCCATTTTTTAATTAAATTGTCCGTGAATAAAAACAGAAATATTAACAAGATAAAAAAACTTACATTAACACTAGTCTTTTGTAAAAAAATACGATGCAACTGCGATCTTGGGGTTAACGACTGCACAAAGAAAGGCAACTACACTGTGAATATACACGACAAACTGATTACCAAAGATACTCAGCTACTCCAATGCCTAGGTGAGTGTTCTAGAGTTAAAATACATATTAGGTACAAAGTTTTCAAAAACCTCATTATTTGCAATTTATTCTCATTTCATTGTAATAGAACGGAAACTCAAAATTATTCAAATTCAATTCAAAATTTAAAACGTACGGATTTATTGTATTTCCAATTCTACAGTCATCGGTTTTGAATGCAACATAATTTGGTGAAAACTGTTTATGCTTTTTAAAAATCTGTACAAGTAATGATGTTCACCACAATTGGCAAAAATGGGAGTTCTTCTTCTTCTTCTTCTTTCTTTATTTGTTTGCTCGCATCCTTCTGTATCTGCTTGTGCATTTGGTAGTATTGCAGCTCGTCTTGGCCTAGGCAATGCTGCAACACTAAAAATCCTTAAAAAACTAAAGTGTTAAAGTTTTGTTTTTGTTTATTTATCTATTTTTTCTACTTGGTCTTCAAATGAGGTAAGTCCTCAGTACCCAATTGTACTGAATGAGCACTGGAAAGAAAGAATATATACATATCCTCTTGATTTATACGGGCCCAGTGCTCATTCAGTACACTGGGAGTGCTCATTCAGTGCTCATTCAGCACACATTCAGTACAAACTGGGAGTTATGGAGTGTTATTATCGCGACTCGTTTATGGAATGGGGTGCGTGCGAACAGCTTACCGACTTCGTATAATTATGACCGAAGTCCCTAGCTCTTAAGCTAACGTCTAAAGGTAGAAAACTATCATTAGTGGTAATGTGAAGTAATGTAAATATGTTTCTATCGATGATTTCCCACCTCTAATAGTTTTATCTCTTTTTATTTCACCACATTATGTTTTTCATCTTTGGCGTTACTTTGCCGGGTCTTAAAACACTTATCACTGTATATATAATACTTAAAATCAGATATATTATTACCAATAGGAAAATATTTGTGTGTGGAATCACATTCCGCGACAGCTAAAGGATTAAATAGCAAAATACATTTTGCTAATTTTCTTATATATACGTATATATATATATATATATATATATATATATATATATATATACATATATATATATATATATATATATATATATATATATATATATATATATATAATTCACTTTTAATTTTAGAAATCTGGAAATGAGAAACTTTGGAAAATCATCTTCAATTGTTGTGTCGTACATGTCAACCAGCTCTATTTGGCCTTCAAGTCTTATTGGTATTATAATGGCACATATTTATTTCGGTATTAGGAACACTTCCATCCGTAAATCAAAGGTACATCCCAATAAATAAATAATATAAAAGATATAATTAAATTTCTTTTTTAAAAAATTACACCTAATGCACTACAGGTAATATATTTTAATATATGTATATACACTCGCGATCATAAAATCCGGGTCATCTTGAAAATTTCAAGTTTCTGGAATATTTTTGCCTCTGGTGCAGGAATAACCTTTTTTTTAGGCTAACGTATTTTTTATTTGTCATCAATGTTAGTTTTGAAAGAAAAAAAAAACGGTTTTTTATTGTTTTTATTGAAAAAGCAGAAAACAAACCAAATTGTTGATAAAACAGGCATACGAAAAAAATGGAAAATACAAAACGTGGTGAAATGTCAGTGAAATTTCAATGACTAATATCGTGTATTATCTCCACTTGCTCTAATGACCTCTTGCAGACGACGGGGCATACTCTCAATTTTTTTGCGGATTACATATTGTGGTATGCTATTCCACTCTCTCACTAACAGATCCTTAAGGTCCTGTTCGTTGTTAGGAGGAGATGTTAGGGGTTGAATACGTTTTTTCAAATCGTCCCAGACATGTTCGATGGGATTCAGGTCCGGAGACCTAGCTGGCCAGGGTAACCTCGTAATTCCAACCTCGTCCAAGTATTGCATACTGATCGTGGCAACGTGCGTTCGCGCGTTGTTCTGCATAAAAACGACGTTTTCTCCAAGCCTTGCCATGGTATGCATAACATGTTCTTCCAGAATCTCCGTAATGTCCCTTCGTGCAGTTAATGACCCATTTTCGATGAAGGTTAATTCTGTGCGGAAGTCGGAAGATACACCTCCTTAAGCCATGACCGAGCCTCCACCAAATGGCATTCTTGGAGCAATGCAAGCTTGTGAAAATCATCACCGGTTCTCCTTCAAACTCTTACACGTCCATCGGATCCAGTTAGGCAGAAACGGGATTCATCTGGGAATAACTTTTTGCTCCAATCATCAATTCCCCAATGCGCGTATTATCGAGCAAAAGCTATTCGTGCAACTCGATGCGCCAGGCGAAGTGGCGGTCCTGTAGCCATTACCCGAGAAGATAGTCCAAAAGAACGAAATCTTCTCCTGACTTTTGCAACGATAACATTGCGATTTCGTACTTCCTGTAGACAATTTCGATGCATAATTGCAGTGGAGGTCCGGTTTCGTAAGGCCTGAAACACAAGAAAAGGGTCATCTCGTACCGTGATTATTCTTCTTCGTCCAGAGCCAGGTCGTCTGGATAGCAAACCCTTCTTCTGAAAGCTTTGAAGCACTCGTTGGACCGTAGAAAGGCTTACGCCAACAGTTCTTGCGACTTGCCGTTGAGTGTGACCGTCTTTCACAAGCGCAACAATTTGTGCCTTTTTAACAACAGTCAAAGGTATTTTTGGCAAAAAATAAACAATAATAAACACTAATAATGGCTCTAATAAACACTAATGGAGGCAATAATAAACGTTATTTCGTTGCGTTTGAACAGAAAGTCAAAGCACAAATGAGACATTTAAAACAAGCGGCAGTTACAGGAACCTATCATTTTGGGAAGTGTGCACTTTTCCGCCAAATCGGCACCATTGAAATTCTTTGGTGCAAAGGAAACCGCTAAGCCGACAACAATTCTCAGAAAGATGTATTAGTTTGTATTTGTGTTATTATTATTTACGATAAAGCTCGTTAAAAATGAAATATCGGTGATTTTCAAAGTGACCCGGATTTTATGATCGCGGGTGTATATATATATATATATATATATATATATATATATATATATATATATATGTGTCTTCATATAGTATTACATACTAATTACATATATTTTTAATTTTTTGTACATGTTTCATCGAACATTTATTTTTATTTTTAGATAATAATTTATTTATGGGCGATTATATTTTTCGGTCTTCCTGCTATAGCCTTATATTTTAGTAGTACCATTCCAAATGGGTATGCCCCTATTATATTAGGATCAATCGTAAGACCTTTATATACACTAGGAGTGGCTGTGGGGATTTTAGGAATGTCTCAAAATATTGGTGGTAATATATATTTATTTAATTGTAAATGATTTATTAGTTTATAAAAGAAAGCTATTTATTGTATATTAAATTTACTACCGCGTTCCCAAAAGTAAGGAACAGCCCAGGTAAATAAGAAATCTAAACCTAATTGACCAGGTATTTGACGTAGTGTACATACCTAGAAACAAATACTTTTCTTTTTCTGTTGTAATTTAGGTGGTAGTTTTTATTTATATTAACACTAAAGTTATAAAAATATACATGTTTAGTATGTATGCTTAATATAGTCTGGCAAATATCAAATGAAATTAGCCATCCAAAATCACGGGCCGTAGGTGTGAAATGTAGCCGAAATCACGTGCTTATAAATATTTTAAAACAACTAATTAAAAATATCTATTATTAAATTATGAAATTAAGTTATAAAAATTACCTCCTCATTTGTTTTCAGTTACATGTAAAATAAGAGAAACAAAAACTGTTAGCGACAGAAACATCGTAATAACTATAATGACGTTAATTATATACATTTTAATTTTGATTGGAAAATTGAAAGAAACAAAAATTGCAACACATAAAGTTTAAAAAAAAAGGAAATTAATCTGAGTATTATTTAAGGACAGATTATTTCGATTTATGTTAGTTAAACTTATAGACCGTCCGAAGTTTGTGCACGATTTTATCCCTTATCTCTTTAAGAGTATTAAAAGATAAAACCAAGGAGAGTAAACTGTGTGAAAACTTTGTGGTTTCCAGGGAAAACTTTTGGTGAAAATTGAATTTTGGTTTTGGGAAAAGTTTTTTTTTGTAAAGAAATTTTCTCCCTCATGCCATTTTACGAACCGATAGAGGAGTATTGATTCTATTTTCAGAAATTCTGCCGTAAGAGCTACCGTTGTTCTAAGATTGTTAATTTTAACTTAAACATGTAATGTTTTTAAGTCAATGTCCGTAATTATCTCTTTCATGCCACTTAAAAGTTTGTTAGTTTTCATGATAAGGTATCTGCAAAAAACACATATTGACAAGTCCTGAAAAATTTTACCTTGTAAAAATTGCGGAAAATTCGATTTCGAAAACACACCCTGGTTAAACTTAAATTATTTTTTATCACATATGACATTTTCAGTACAAAAAAAGACAAAAGGGATAAAATTGTGGTCGAACTTCGTATTGAAATCCGACATTGATTAGCAGTAAATCGTAAATGTATAACGTTATTTGTGTGAGAAACTGAAATTTGTTACTGTACAATATAAATGATAATAGAACTTGAAGTTTTTGTATCGTCATTGATTTTACGTTTATGTGTTTCAGGTGCCATACGAAAGTGGTTGAAGGCAAAATATGTAGTATTTCTAAGTAATTTTACTTACTGCGTGTACCTCACACATTTTGGGATCATTATAATTTTAAATAGGTATACTTATTCACCACTTTACGTAAACTTCTTCAGAATGGTAAGTTAAAAGAAAGTTACACTCTTATTTTTATTTGAATTTATTGCAGACTGTAGATTTCAAAGGCGTCATAGACCTTTCCACACTGCGACCAGAAAGATTTTTCGTGTATAAATATATATCGTATTTACCCTACATCTATGTTTAGTAAAAGACAACTAGATTTCCAAGAAGGACTTCTATTCGTTTAGGAGAGATATTTGATACTTGGCTAGGCTACAGAGAATATGTTCAGCTGTTTCTTCGTAAACTGTTATTCTCAAGATCTGCGTATTGCTCTTTCCATTATGTCCATTTTACAAAGCTGATAATATATTAGTGATCTCTATTTAGTGAAAATAACTGTAAAATTACTCTAAACTCAGTCTTCTGAAGCTCTAAGAGTATTGTTAGCGATTAGACTGCGTAGCGATCAGTTGGGTTACAATAAGATATATTCTATTTTTGTAATAGATTACACCTATTATATAAAATTCGAAAAAGATTATATGACTTGTATATACTTTAAAATATAGGTCAAACTAGCAATAGGTATATGTTCTCAAAAAAGTTGATATTGTGTAAACTTTTATTAAAATAGCTAAGAACTGTCAGCATGCGACATGCCATCTTCAGAGCTTTCTATAAAGAACAATTCTTTAAGAGAATTTCTTATAATTACACAGACCAAAAAAAATTACGTCTTATAGGAGGTTATAAACATCTCATAAAAGAGTTGTTATTAACAAATATTACAAAGAAAAAAAAAACATTTAAAGTCAAACGCCTCTATTATAGGCGCAAGACAACTTTAAAAAGTTGTAAAAATCATATTTAAAAGTGCGTGGTATACCAATGGCTACAGCTTATTTCAAATCGAGTGGCGAGCCCTTCCACGAAATAGTTAATTGCGCAGACAATAGATAATCTATGATCAGACCCATGCAGTGGCGTTGCAATATTAAACAAATTAAATTATTTGAAATCGCGCTAATTAAAAAATTATTACTCACTTAAATGATAAATGGAGTTTGATTGTACACAGATTGTTTTATAGATACCAAACTTTTTGTTTGTTACAATACCATCTTTAATAATTGATACTCTATAAAGTTTGGTAAACGTTAATTTCTAATTTAGTATCAGTAACCTTAAAAACGTAATTATAAAGTTATTATTAATGACTATTTAACGACTCGTTAATGACATACAAAAAACTGATAATAATTATGAAAAAGACAGAAAAGATTTTATTTCACGTTCAAAGCGTCTATGTATCTATTGATACGTATTTCGCTTTAATAAAGCTCATCAGAATAGTTATTCATAGCCGTTCTTAACGTGAAAAATAAAATTCTCTGTCTTATTAGAAGTAACAATAACATGACTTCGTTATGGACGCAATAGCGACATCTGATAGAAAAATCGGTAAGATAGTTTCGAAACAAATTCAGATTTCTGCTTTAATCTGGAGCCTTCTAAAAATTGCAAGACATGACCAGACGATGATAAAGATGTTAAAGAAGACATGGGGAATCTAAAATTTGCTAAGAACGGCTATGAATAACTATTCTGATGAGCTTTATTAAAGCGAAATACGTATCAATAGATACATAGACGCTTTGAACGTGAAATAAAATCTTTTCTGTCTTTTTCATTTTCTTCGGATCTACTCTGTATGAGTACGAGAAACAAATTCGTTAGGATTTCTGCCTAGATGAATAGACATGTCGTGGAATGCAAATTTTAGATTCCCCATGTCTTCTTTAACATCTTTATCATCGTCTGGTCATGTCTTGCAATTTTTAGAAGGCTCCAGATTAAAGCAGAAATCTGAATTTGTTTCGAAACTATCTTACCGATTTTTCTATCAGATGTCGCTATTGCGTCCATAACGAAGTCATGTTATTGTTACTTCTAATAAGACAGAGAATTTTATTTTTCACGTTAAGAACGGCTATGAATAACTATTCTGATGAGCTTTATTAAAGCGAAATACGTATCAATAGATACATAGACGCTTTGAACGTGAAATAAAATCTTTTCTGTCTTTTTCATTTTCTTCGGATCTACTCTGTATGAGTACGAGAAACAAATTCGTTAGGATTTCTGCCTAGATGAATAGACATGTCGTGGAATGCAAATTTTAGATTCCCCATGTCTTCTTTAACATCTTTATCATCGTCTGGTCATGTCTTGCAATTTTTAGAAGGCTCCAGATTAAAGCGCAAATCTGAATTTGTTTCGAAACTATCTTACCGATGATAATAATTACTTTCGAAAATTTCTAGTCACTAGTAATTTAGGCTCATTATGTTGTCGAGTCTCAACAAGAAAGGTGCTACCACGCGTATTAGAACTATTTTGTAGAATGGAGATGGTTAAGTGTAATACGAGTAAACAGATCAGATTGACACCAGAATTAAAAGGAATAGTTTACAATGTATTTAAATATATGCAAATACTATTTCCTGAAGATAATCGACACAATATTAAACAACGTGTGAATAAAGCTACTGGAGTATCTTTACGTACAGTAGAAAGGATCATTCAACAAGCGAGTATGTTAACAAACGCAGAGTCAGATAAAACACTAAAATTTCCAGCTACAACACTTGCTAAAAGGAAAGCAACGGTGACAGACTTGAGGAAGTATGACAAAAAGTTTATTAGAAATACCATTCATTGTTTTCATGAGACTTAACGTTGTCGTGTATCATTGAAGCTTTTGCGGAAAAGGCTTGAAGAGGTGTACGTACGAGTGGACTGGAAATGTGAGTTCTCTCTACAGAATTGTGAAAGATTTGGGATTTAAATCGAAGAAAATAAAAAATAATCGACGTTTATTAATTGAACGAAATGATATTCGTGATCTACGTAATAAATATTTGGACAAAATTAAATATTACAGAAGCGAAGGTAAGTCAATTGTATATATTGATGAAACCTATGTACATGCAGGACACGCTACGCCAAATAGCTGGACAGATGACAGTGAAGCAAAGATGACAGCAAAGAATTGTTCAAAAACATTTCAAAATGAAGTAGGTTGTTTATCGTATACAGTGGTGATGAGATGGGTTTCATATAGTTGATTTTTAAGTCACGAGCTAAGATAGGAGATTATCATGATGATATGAATTTAGAAAATTATGTAAAATGGATGAAAGAACAGTTAATCCGTAATTTGCCTGTTGGATTTGATGTTACTGATAATGCGTCATATTATAATGTACAAATTAATAAAGCACCCACCAGTAATTCCAAAAAAATAGATATGATACCTTGATTGACAGAAAAAATTTACCATTTGTAACGTTAATGTTAAAACCGCAATTGTATGAAATCATCAAACGACAGAAGCAAAATCATATTCAATATAAATTTGACAAAGTGCATTTTTAATGTTTATTTTTAGTTAGAAGACGTAAAAGTGTTGGTGTAACAGGAATTTGCTAGAGTAACTGTAGATAACTGAAAGAAAGTGTGTGAACATGTTGTCAAGGTTGAAGATAAGTATTTAAAAAGTGAACGTCGCATAGACGTAATTACTGAAAAATTAGGAATTGGATTGGATAATAATATAGGTATTATTATGATCATCATGAACAACAAAAAACCGTATCTAATAAATTTAATAACCAGAGAGAGGGTTGAGTTAATGTCCAAAATGTTTAAAGGATTTTTAAACGTAGGGTATTGGCACAGAGAACATTAGAATGCATCTACTGTAATTTTATAATGTGTCTGTCGTACAGCTCTCCATTTAGCTGATTTTATACAGTATTTTCGTTGAACTGGCAACGTTGCCCTAGAAATTAGAATGACATATGACATACTTGAAAAACACTATTTTCGGTTATATGAGTTGTACCAGTTTGTACCATGTAACCTATGTGAATATAAGTTTTCCAAACTGTCCTGTATGTATGTTTTATTTTTTTTGCTTGATTAAAATTATTTCGTATATTCTTCTATTTAACTTTGTAACGTTTAAGTGAGTAATAATATAAATAATAAAGGTTTTAAAGTTAAAACTTTCTTTGTAATTAATATTTATTAATACTGTAATTTGTAATACGAATCAATGGTTTCACATACATACAATATATGTATGTGATATATTATAATAATATGTATTAAAATGTAGTACAATATTGCCAAAAATATAATCTAATATCATTGTTCAATAAATTTTGTGTACCTATCTTTAACAATTTGATTTAAATCACACGTATTTTCTGGAACGCCACTGCTGTGTTTGGTGAGGCTTTACTACTCCTAGAAATTTCCGCCACTACAGTTGAAACATACTCTACTTTGGTGAAATCCTATTATAAGAAGAAAGTTTTTTCTTAGCACTGTCATCAACCTGTTTATTATCAAATAACACATTTATCAACTTATTACTTTGTCTTTGTATAGATTCACTAGGGTGTGTCATCAATGTCAGAAAAAATAGCTATTATTAATGGGTTGTTTAGAGAGTTCTACAATTCTTAGAACTCTTCTTAATTAATCAGTTAATCTACAAGTTCTGTGAGATTTTTTAAGAATTTTTTGTTTTATTTATTAGGTATGCTTATCTTTATTAGGTATGTCAAATGCAAAATTTATTAGGTATGCGTGATACTTGGCCGATTTGAAATTAGGTTCCACCCACGATGCGCATTCGACCACAACACAATTTGTCCTTATTATTTTTTGGCCCTTCGAAGTGCAAGGTACTTGTATAGTCTGCGACAAAGTTTTTTTTATTTTACTTATGTTTAAAGTTACTGTGTGTTGAAGAAATATCGTATTACAATAGATTTGACATTTTAAACAAGTATTGTTAAGTATTTTAAATTATAAACTTGGATTTTCATTCAAAATTAGAATACAAAGTCTTGTCTGGACAAACGAGGGAGGTAATAGCAAATGTAATTATTTTTATGCAGAGAGAAGCGATGCAAAATCCGAATGTTAAAGATTTTAAAAAAGTTCAAGAGCGTGCTTCCTTAGCAACGGGAGTAAGTATAGCCACTATAAAACGAATCTCTCGTGAAATAAAAATATAGAGGAAGGTGCTTCTTCATCATTTTCGACGCCTAACAAAAGAATGAGATCTGCCCCAAAATCTAACTTGGGCGATTTTGACAAAGGTTTACTTCGGCATATAATAATAAATTATTATGTCACGGAAAAACGAGTTCCTACATTGCGACGTATAACAAAAAAAATTAATGATTAATATTACGACAACTCGTATAACGTATAAAAATTAAGTAATAAATGTTTCGTCGGTATGTTCCAGGTATAAGATTAACTACTGTTCTTTTATTCTTATAAAGTTTACTGTAATTCAAATGTAAAGGGTAAAAGAAATATTAAATTAGACTTACTCACAATCAATTTAATTTAACTATCTAGACGACCGGTTTCGCTTTTTATAATATGCAAAGCATCTTCAGGTCTCGATACAAAGTTAAATAAATACTGAAATAATAAAGCCATATTGGGGTGTTGTCTAATAAAGATAAACAAAGATAGATGATATAAATTATATAAATTACAGTAATTATGCCAATATTACATGTCTGTGGTTTATCAAAATGAATAAAATGTTTAAGCAGACAAGGTAAGACCCACAAATTGGTAAATAGTCTATTAAACTGCAATGAATTAATAAATGAACAAATAAATAAAACATTACTTACATGCCGGTACTCTATTAATTGATGGTTGAAAGAACATGGTTCAAACTATCCTGTATTGGTGTTTGGAGAACTCAAGTCTGCTATTGTAATTGTTTGACAGTAAACGGGGAAGTTCTTGAGGGGACAGATTTTATCCAATGAAGTAGAGATAGGTGTAATGTAATTGTTTGTTTGATGAAAGGAATGTTATATACCATTGAATTATTTAAAAGTTATTTATATTTATTCTGGAGATATATTTATGAAATATGTGTTATTTATTGAGATTTTATTTAGAAGGTGACTGTTGTGAGACAATAAATGTGATTAGATGTACAAATTCATTCATAATTAATATCGTAATATTGGCATAGTTACTGTAAGTTATATAATTTATATCATCTATCGTTGTTTATCTTTATTAGACAACACCCTAATATGGGTTTATTATTTCAGCATTTATTTAACTTTGTATCGAGACCTGAAGATGCTTTGCATATTATAGAAAGCGAAACCGGTCGTCTGGATAGTTAAATTAAATTGATTGTGAGTAAGTCTAATTTATTATTTCTTTTACCTTTTGAAATGTACTCACACAAGCAACACATTCATGATTCAAATGTAAAGCTTTCATCTCTGCCAATATTCCTCTTATAAAATTACAGAACGAGACATTTATAAAAGTGTTCGAAAAAACTACCGCTTCAACATGACTGAATGGTCAATATTAATGAGTCAAATAAAATATAATTATTGGAAGAATTTTTTTACCAAGTAACAAAAACAAAATATTTTGTATTTTGAGAAAAATTTCCAAAGGAAAAATTAAAACGTCAAAATTTCATACAATATAGACATATCATAGAACTTCCATTAATAAATAAGGTCACTCTCTGTAAACTTGTAGTATGGAGTGTACCAACGAGGCGAAGAGACCGAGCGCATTATGTATCTCTTTTCCTCCGAATGCTTTCTTACTTAATTTTCTACGCAAGTGGACAAATTTGTCAAGTATCACCTTAAATTTGACAAGCTGTAATATTACGTACCCTCCGTTGGTCGCGCGATTTTTGGGTTTTGCTGACGAGTTTAGTCACGCGTTCGACGATAGTAGACCAAGAGTTTTTTATTGTATAATACTAAATTTTGACAAATTTAACAAATAGTGGTTAAAAACGTGTTTTTCAATGTCTGTACTTTGATATTAGATACGTTTTGTTCCTTAGCTTTGGTAACTTTGAAAATGGTAAAATTAAAACCGAGGTCGTGCTTTTTTGTGTAATTGAAAGTGGTCACAAAAATAAACTCAATTTAGTTAACAATACAATTTTTGAATGCTTTTGAACTTACCTATGACCAATAGTAAAGAATAATAACGAAATGTACATAAAAGTAAACAAAGTACAAAATTATTAAATGGTAAACGTGACACAATTTTAGTCCGTCAAACATTTAGTGCAAACATCCCTGAGTTGATCCTTGCATGCAAATTTGCCACATCTTTGGCATGACCTTCTTGTTGACTTATTATGAACTCATGAACAAATACAAGATCCTCCCACGTTAGTTGTTAGAATATTAGGGGGAGGGCGCACGACGTCTTGAACTCCAGGCAGTACGCGAGCTCGTCGTCTAAGTTCTCTAGGCAGGGAAGGCATAATTGATCTATATTTAATTTGGGGTTAGTGAATAGTTATTGTGCTAAGTTTTTAATGTAGTTGCTTCATGAAACTTTTTCGTTTGTGTTATTAGCTTGATATATACATCAGGCAGTATATCGCAGATATATTTAACGGATTAAAAAATATGCCAATGGACCACCGATTTGTGTGCTTTTTACACCTATTTTAGTATGGTTCTAGAAGGTAACGTTTCGAGTTTCTTCTTGTCTCCAGCTTCCGGGTCAATCGCATTATCATTTTGCGTAGAAGAAATTAATAGAACACACTTATTTTTTTAAGGACAATAGGAAACCATGGTGAAATTTTTCTGAAAACCAAAGAGTAAAGTTCGTTCTCCTCTATTTTTCTAGATAAGAACTCTGATATCAACGTAACTTAGTTTTTCTCTTCTAATAGTTTTTTTGTTAGTAGCACACTGGTAAACCAATTGACCTTGT
The DNA here is from genome assembly GCF_040954645.1 of Diabrotica undecimpunctata. Classification (NCBI taxonomy): domain Eukaryota; kingdom Metazoa; phylum Arthropoda; class Insecta; order Coleoptera; family Chrysomelidae; genus Diabrotica; species Diabrotica undecimpunctata. The sequence goes on from NC_092807.1 coordinate 53,551,726, forward strand.
GTTTTTTTCCTTCTACAGAGTGTAGTTACCTCAAAACTAAATCTTCAGAAGAATTACTTGCATGGTCCTTCGGGTTGTGTTCCAACGTAGGTTTCGAGATTAAATGTGTGGAAGGTCTTTGCATCCACTAATGCGAACATCTTGATTCCATATCTGGCAGGCTTACTAGGTATACAGTATGATGCAAATGTATGGAATAAATTCATTATTTCAGAAACAGGCGACTTTAAAAAAAATCTTAAAACATACCAATTTAAATTTTTGAATGACCATCAACTAATATATATGTGTTGGCATTACGTCATCAGTGTCGGCGTAATGACGTAATCGACGATTTTTTTAAATACAAACCGAGGTCACGCGACAGCTAATTTGAAAGGTCTTTTTATCGATGTAATCTCTAACGATGTAATCAGCTGAATATTTATGTTTACAGGGTTGACGAAAATTATGAACTTTGTTATTTAACATGGAACTAGAATAAATATTCATTTACTGAACTAAAATATACTAAGAAACTCCACTGGGAATAAAACAAAATAGTGTTTTTAGCTGGTTCCGAAAAAAAAAATGCATTAATAACAAACAATGCTACATTATAATCTGAAATTAATTATTGTAGTAAGTATTCTAAGTTATTTTTGAAAAATATTTAAATTTATATTGTCATTGACTCGTCTTTATTTGTCAATGATCTGTGAGTCTGTCAAATAATAGACGTCAAATTTTTACTCTTAAGCATTAATAACAGTATTACAAAACTAAAACTAACAGAAACAGAACGAATCCCGATTTTAATCATGATTGGTTATGGAGATAGAGTGAGGACTTAAGCAGAAGTTCGTAATTTATTTAATGCTAAATACTCCAATCTCGGAATAATTACTCAATCAACAGTAAGTAAAATTGAAAAAAAAAAAAAAAATAGAGAAACGGTCCGTGTTAAAGATCTTCCCAGAAGTAGTAGAAAATCAATATCCGAAGCCAAGAAACTGGACGTTGTACTGGCGTTTCAAGAAAATCCCCATACCAGTTTTAGGCACGTCGCACTAGATAAAAATGTCCACCAATCAACTGTTGTAAGAGTGCTAAAATAGAAGTAATAGAAATAATAGAAATAAGACAAAAGGTACTTTTTCTGATGAAGCGTCTTTTAAGCTGAACGGTCACGTAAATCGCCAGACATATCAATACTGGGCAAGTGAAAATCCACATTGAATGGAAGAGTATAAGACACAATATCCCGAGAAGGTAAATGTTTGGACCGGCATTATAAACAATCAAATTGTAGGGCCATATTTTGTTGAGGAAAACTTTACTGCTTCTTGTTATCTAGAATTTCTTCAGGATTATTCGTTGCCACATCTGAATCAGCTATTTTCAAATAGAAATGATTTGTGGTACCAACATTATGGGGCTCCCCCACACTACGGCGTTGAGGAACGAAATTACCTTAATAACGTTTTTCCAGATAGGTGTATAGGTTTAAGGGGGCCCATCGAATGACCACCATTGTCTCCAGATTTAACTCCGTCAAACTTTTTTTATGGGGATATCTAAAGAGCAAAGTGTATCAAAATCGACAGAATAATATAAGAGTTGAAAAAGCCTATCAGAACGGAAATTGCACAAACAACACCTGAAGTCATCGAAAACGTTAGGAAAGAATTTATTGCCCATCTATCACATTGTATTATTGCTGAAGCTCGTCAATTTGAACATTTGGTGTAATTTAATTGTATTTAAGTTTACATTCATTGTAAGTTAATTGTATTAATAAACCAACAGTTTTGGTTAACCCTCTATAAATAAATATTCAAATGATTATATCATTGGAAAGGCAATAAGAAGACCTTTCAAATGAGCTGTCGCGTGACCTCGGTTTATATTTAAAAAAATCGTCGATTACGTCATTACACTGACACTGATGACGTAATGTCCAACACATAAATTTATTCCATACATTTGCATCATACTGTATATTGTTTAATACTGCAGCGACCCCAAAAAGCGATAGTTGGTCGTCTATAGTCAAAAATTTACTTTTACTGAAATTTTTATGGAAATTAGCTTCAAATATTTCTAAGACTTTCATTATGGATATTGCTACTAGTTTATCTATTTCCTTTATTTCGTTTATTGTTCTGATATCATCAAATCTCAGGCATCTTTTTAAAAATCTAAACCGTTTTTCGTTCATTGCAAGGTAGCACGTTCCAATACCACTATCTTTTGAATTGTTCTAGAGTTTTTAAATATTTTTTCTTGAACTTCTAAATGTCTCATTCAAGAACAAAATTCCAATAAATGCACGAATTTTTCTATCATCCGTTAATCTAGCATCTCTATCCCTTTGAAACCTTTTTTTTAACTTTTTCAATATATGTATTCGTCGACGTAGTTATTATTTCAATAATTACTTTACTTAGGAAAAGTTTTAAATAGTCAATTCCTGAAATCGCATTTTGTGAATCACCTTTGGGATCAGGAAAGTGCTATAGAATATTATGAGAACGGATACGTGTTAAAAATTCTTATTGTTTTTTTCACTTAATCGTTTTATCTTTATCCTAGTTATAATTTTTATTGCAATTGTCTTCTCTTCTGATGAAACCTTTTGTTTAGAGACTGTTTGGTAATCGCTTTTCTCTATAACATTCTATTCTACTTGATCCTTATCTTCTTTATCCACACGACTTTATTCGCCACTCCAAAAATTTTCATACCATCTCCTAAACTCTTCTTGATTTGTATTACTTTGAACTCTACATCTTTTGGGATCGGGGCAGACATAATAATATTATCTGTTCATCTGTAATGTAAAATAAAAAAATAAAAATCAACTAATCACACATACATACACACCAAAACTCTCCCCCACCCCCCACACACCCATACCCTCTTAAAAAATATGCAAACATACTTACCCCCTCTCATGTTCTCATGTTCATAATTTTATATATTATTATCTCAAAATAATCCACTTTATTTTAACTGTCTTATTACATACAATAACTAAATTTATTATGTCAAAGTAAAAAATTACTTACCTAAACTATTTCACAGATAAAAACTTAAAAATTATTAGAACCCTTAAGCTAGCGGGGACACATAAGTGGAATCAAATTTAAGCTACGCCATATTTTTCACTTATTTTTCACTAATTTATATACTCTCTCCCACCCTAATAATTTTTTACTACCTTAAGGGGAGCGATTCTGCTGGCTTAAGGTTCAAGCTAGCAGAATTAAAAAACTTTTTTTCTATAGCATTTTTTTTTCAACCATTTTTTAATAATTTATTACCAACCTAATAAATTTTCACCCCCAAACCTGCCCCTAATAGGAGCGATTCCGCTAGCTTTATATTCAAGCTAGCAGAATTCCAAAAAAAAATTATTTATCATATTCCACAATTGTCTGCTAGTTTTTTACGAATTTAATACCACACTAGTAATTATTTACCCCACAACTACCCCTTATGAGAAGTAAATAATTAGGTTGGGTTAATATTTAAGGTGAAAAAATGTTCTTTTACAAGTTCACTGTCCTCTATTTATAACTGAAATGAAAAAGTTTTTTGTTAAGTTTTTACTAAACTTTAACCACCCTGATAATTTCTTAATTAATCTTATTTGGGAACTTTCCCGCTAGCTTAATATTCGAGCCAGCGAAATTAAAAAAAATATTTATGATATACCACAGTGTTTTGCTAGGTGTGTTGTGTTTTACGAATTTATTACCACCCTAGTATTTTTTTATCTCTCGACTAACCCTTGTGTGAAGTTAATAGTTCTGCTAGGTTTAAATTAAAGATGAAAAAGTTTTTTTTTTAATTTTTCTGTACTCTATAAATAAAATAAGAGACTGCTCTGGTAAGTTTTTACTAAATGTTAACCAACTTCACCAATTCCACCAATTCTACACATTTACGCTAGTTGAATACAAAGCAAATCTTTTTGGCAATATGAGATACTATGTACGAGATTCTCATGTACGCATATATTTGGCAACATTACACTTGGTAAACGGATCCAAGTGACAGCTGTGACATGACAACCAGACATGGACAACACACTTAGGTTAGGGACTCCATGTGAACAAGAATAATAATGTTAATTTATATATCCTTATAAAGCTTAATAAAACCTGTCGTAAGTAGCTTTATGTTATATTTTGTCCCACAGTCCTAAAGAAGCATACATTACACCGATATCTTAAAACATATTGATAGGATGTCTGAGGTAGATAGGCCATGTAATGCGGATAGAATAAAATGACCTAGCTAGAAAAATGCTTCTTGATAGGTCCATTGGTCAGAGAAGAAGAGGAAAACCTAGATCAAGGTTCCTTGATAACATCGATGAATACATGAGAAATATGGGAATACGTTCTTGACAGACAAAGGCGATGGATAGGGACGACTGGAGAGAAATTATTGAGGCTAAGACTTACGTAGGGTTGTAAAGCCAGAATGATGATGATGATGTCTTAGTCTACATCAGGTTATAGACTAATAATAGAAATGTCATACCCTACTCCGGGTTCTACACTAAATTTAGGGCATAGTGCAAACAGTTGTTCTACATCTTTAGGTTAACCTATATTGCTTAGATTTTTTAACCAATTTGGTTTAGTTTTTAAGAAATTGTTTTGAAATTTGTTTCTTAGTTGAGTTGCTTTATTGTTAAGAAATAATTTATTATATGCTCTCAGTTGTCTACTAGAAAGTTTAGTGAAAATTGATAAGGTACATTTTTTAATGATAAGTTTTTTGTATTTATCTAATTGTTTATTAGGTTTAGCTATTTTTTTATGATTGAAATTGATCTTACAATTTAGGAATTTTGTACTCAGTTGTTATGTAAATTATTTTAATGTCAAATCCAGTGCTTGGGATTGCTGTCTATAAATAAGATTCTCTATAGGTTATGCAGCTTTCTGAAGATGAATTCGTAGGTAAGAGTACGGCTTTAGCTTTTAATATTCAGCTGCTAACTAAATGAATACATTTTCGATATTTATATGATGTAGAGTAGACAGCTGTGATCACCTTATTGTAATTTGAAAGGTATGGATTTTCATGACACTATCAGTAGACTAAGACTACAACCGAAACATTTAAGAGCAGCTACAATAGTGTAACAAAATGGTGAAATTGTATAATTTACAATATAAGATAAAACACTTTCTTGTGTGAGGTTGCAGCATAAAGTTATAAAAAAGGTCTCGACATGTTCTTTGTAGTGAATAGAAAAAAATAGAAAATAATCCTGAAAAACTTCCTTATACACCACTTATAAAATCCACGTTTATATCTACATGTGGCAATTTAAAAACTATTTATTTAATTAACAAGCATTTAAGAACAAACAATTATTAAAATACACATATTAGGAAGAACACATTATGAAGTTGTCATGTTTGGACGGGGCATATTAGTTGTCAAATCCGGAAGTGTCTGTCAGAGAACAATGACAGTTTTTGGTTGAGAAGAAAAGTTATATTTAAAATATGAAAAGGGGAGAGTGTGTACCTTGGGTCAATTTTTAGTTTTTATTTTTTTCTAAATCCTAAAATTATATATTTGCAAAGTTTATCCAATGTATTAGTTACTTTGTTTATTTGGCTACATGCTTTCTTTTTATTGACACATTTTAAGCTTAGTAGTTGGTTAAAAAATATATTTTAGCAGGCCCTTGCATGTTGACCCAAGGTACAAACTGGTAATGTACCTTGGACCAGCATATATTGTACCTTGGACCAGCATTATATTGTACCTTGGGTCAGTTATAAAAAAAAAATAGAACAAATCTTGAAATGTTTTATTGAATATCTCAAAATAATCAGAACATTATGATTAACTAATGATTAATTTAGTAAATAAAAACTTATTTGACATTACATCCGCTAAATTTAACATTAAATTTCAGGTGCGCATCGTGACGTGCAGTTCCGCTTATTTTGTGCGGTTGTGGAAATTTACGTACAATATCATTGCGTAAAAAATCATAAGTCTCGGTTGAGTCGTTTATAAACTTATTGGAATCTAGAATTCTACGTAAATATCTAAGTTCATTATTAATTCCACTGTTCAGTATCTCGGCAACATAATAAACAAAAGATTTCTTCCCTGCCACTTTCACTAAAACAAAGTCTCCTTTTTTAATCTCGTTATTTTCAGACAAGTCATATATTTTTTGGTCATTTAATAATTCTTCTTCTCTAGTTACCAAGTCCTCAAATGTACCTCCATCACTTGAACTTGATTCACTATCATACTTAGCAGCTCTCTTTGGCACATTTTGTATATCTTCTGTCGCTATTTGCTTTGTAACTGCCTGCACTTTCTCAAATGATACCGTCTTTCCCTGTTTAAGCGTAGCTATTTCATCTTTCTCTGGAGTATCGGTAAGTATTCGTGACTTTCCTCTTGCTCTTCCTAACTTCTTTTTGCGAACAGGTGCCTTTGGATAGGGTCGCAACATTTCAGGTGTAATAGAACTTCCTGAAGTTCCTGCTTGACGAATATTTGAGGTAGAAGGAGTAGAGACTTCCATTTCATTAACTGTAGTTTTAGTTTTTTCCCCGTCCTGTTCAACATTGACTTGCTCGCGACTGTCAGTAAGCTGGTTTAAAGGACGATCAGTTACATACGAAGACAGAAACTCATTATCTTCAAAAATGTTTTCATTGACGGGATAGAGACCGCTCACCTCAAATCCCTTCTGGATATTAGATGTAGTAAATGCTTTTGGAAATGCCTTACCTGCAAGTTCGACTATATCGTAAATCGTAATAGGTTGTCCAGGGTGCATAATCATCCACTCACTACAGGCGGTATGATGATGATGATGTCTAAGTCTACATCAGGTAATAGACTAATAATACAAATGCCATACCTTACTCCGGGTTCTACACTAAATTTAGGGCATAGTGCAAACAGTTGTTCTATATCTTTAGGTTAACCTATATTGCTTAGATTTTTTAACCAATTTGGTTTAGTTTTTAAGAAATTGTTTTGAAATTTGTTTCTTAGTTGAGTTGCTTTATTGTTAAGAAATAATTTATTATATGCTCTCAGTTGTCTACTAGAAAGTTTAGTGAAAATTGATAAGGTACATTTTTTAATGATAAGTTTTTTGTATTTATCTAATTGTTTATTAGGTTTAGCTATTTTTTTATGATTGAAATTGATCTTACAATTTAGGAATTTTGTACTTAGTTGTTATGTAAATTATTTTAATGTCAAATCCAGTGCTTGGGATTGCTGTCTATAAATAAGATTCTCTATAGGTTATGCAGCTTTCTTCTGAAGATGAATTCGTAGGTAAGAGTACGGCTTTAGCTTTTAATATTCAGCTGCTAACTAAATGAATACATTTTCGATATTTATATGATGTAGAGTAGGCAGCTGTGATCACCTTATTGTAATTTGAAAGGTATGGATTTTCATGACACTATCAGTAGACTAAGACTACAACCGAAACATTTAAGAGCAGCTACAATAGTGTAACAAAATGGTGAAATTGTATAATTTACAATATAAGATAAAACACTTTCTTGTGTGAGGTTGCAGCATAAAGTTATAAAAAAGGTCTCGACATGTTCTTTGTAGTGAATAGAAAAAAATAGAAAATAATCCTGAAAAACTTCCTTATACACCACTTATAAAATCCACGTTTATATCTACATGTGGCAATTTAAAAACTATTTATTTAATTAACAAGCATTTAAGAACAAACAATTATTAAAATACACATATTAATAATAGTAATAGGTTGTCCAGGGTGCATAATCATCCACTCACTACAGGCGGTATTATAATAAGTTTTCATCGGTCCAAAAACTGTTCGATCGAGCGGTTGCATTTTGTGGCTGGTGTGGGGATGAAACGTTATCGGTAGAATTCCATTCTTCTTACAGAAATTAATGACACTTACATTCACGTGGCTATCGTGATTATCCAAAAGTAATATAACTGGATTTTCAACTGTTGGTTTCACATGATTTTTAAAGTGTTGTAGGTATTTCAAAAACAATATTTCGTTTGACCAGCCGGACGAATTTGCACCTCCTATAGTTCCAACTGGACAACCTTTTAGCATGTGAGGCTTAAAATTAACCCTCGGAAATATCATCATTGGCGGAATATGATTTCCGATTGCATTTATTGAGGCTATCAAGGTTACATTTTGACCTCGCTCTCCACTTGTCATTTGACCTAATTGTTTTATTCCCTTAGGTCCTACAATTTTTGGTGGTACATGGACAGTCGTTAACCCTGTCTCGTCACAATTCCAAATTTTTTCTGGGGAAAAATCTCCACGAGACAAAGCTTCTTTGTAGTTCTTAAAAAAGAAAGATATATTTGTTTTATTGAAGGATGTTGATCTGGCCAAACTTGTAGGTTCTGGTTTACGAAGTGATAAATCTTCATGTCTTCTAAGAAACTGCCTCAGCCATTCCTTGCCAGCTATCTTTTTTTGGTCCCAAGAAGGCGGATAAGACTTGTTATTTGCAGTTGCATACTGGTATGCTAAAGTACGAACTTCCATTTTCGTCAAACCATAGTGGAGGCGTGCAGCAGTGAGAAGATATATTTTTAACTCAGCTTCCTCTTCTTTATTAAAAACTTGTTTTACATTATTGGCAGCAACATAAGAAAATTCTGAAGCCCCCGACTGCCTGAAGGATTTTACGTGCCTGATCAGCGTGGTTTTTGATATGTTATAGCACTTTGCTGCTTCCCTAATTGATAATTCACCACTTATGCATTTATTTGCGGCTGCAGTTAAATCCTGGGCATTTAAATGTGGTCTTTTGATACCCACTTTACTTCTCGGCATTTTAAAATGACTATCTGTAACAATAATAAAAGGTTTTTTGGTAACAGACACACCAATTAATTTAAATAAAAGTCAAAATAATGTTAATTCGTAATAAGATTGTACCTTGGTCCGGTCCAAGGTACACGACCTACCGGTGACCCAAGGTACACAACGTAACAATTTCAGCTGTTTTTTGTTTTCTAATATTAGGTTATGCGTTTAGACAAAAAATACATTTATGATTATCAAGCGTAAATATATATTGTCCATTACAGATAATAATAAAATATATATATTTACATTTGAAGCGGATTTTAACAGATAACAAATAGGTAAATAATTTACTTACGATCAAACAAAACACAAAACGCTCTGCAAGTCACCACGCTGCAATTTTTTGATAAGTGTATTTAGATGCCATCTACCGCTGATATTATTAAACCACTAATTCAACCAAATCGAAGAGAAATCTGCAGTGGGTAAGAAAGAAAGTCAACTGACCCGAGGTACAACCCGGTCCGAGGTACAACACTCTCCCCAACATATCTCAACATAATAGTTTTTTTTACAGCATTTTCAGAGATCTATCACGTTATTGATATTTTAAAAGTACAATAAGAAATATGCTAAACTGACCAAAGCGTAATTCCTATTTAGACATAGTAGTTAACGATATCAAAAGTCATTGTGAATACGTGTACAGCATTTATCTGATAGAAGGCTAATATACAGGTGATTACTTTAGGAAGGATTTGCATTGGCTTACAACACCACCATTAAATGGGAAACAGCGGTAGAACAACGATAGTCACGAGTAATGCATTCAAAATAATAGCGATATTGCAAGCAATTTATATGTATCTGAATAATAAATGTGCAAGTCTGGATTTGATTCTGTTTCTAATTAAGTCAGATACAATAAATTGTTTTACTAAAAGAAAGTTATTTGAGCAATAATATTAAATTACCTTCACCAAAAAGAATTATATTTGATGCAGTTGACGCAGAAAAAATTAGGTAAATAGTGAACATATTGTAAACATTTATTGTAAATGCAATTGGTCACCCAAATAAATAGTACAGAAAATAAGTAATACTTCAAATAGACGATGCAATTAGTGATTATTTGGGTGCAAACAGGCTTCGTAACGAACTTGCATATTTTATTTTGTCATTTTACTAATATATTGCTAACTTTTTTTGTTCAATATCTTGCTCTATTTTTCATTTTATAAACATAAAATAACGTATAAAAATATATATTAGTCTAAGTGCCAGGTGAGGATGAGTATGCACTTTTCTGTTCCCTCGGTATCTTGACAATTTTTTGTGTTTTTGTTTTGTGCTAGATTTGATTTTTCGAGAGTATCAGGCTGAGAACCCGTCAGATAATTTGTAATTAACAATTTAATTGTTTAAGTAATTGTATATCCTAAATAATTAGCGGTATATAATTTTACCACAATATAAAAATGGTTCCTTTTAAAAAAATTAACAAAATGGTGGTTGGTAAACTTTGATCCGATTGTTAGAACCGGAGTTATAACAAATTTCGTGAAACACAATTGCAAAATAGGCATTCGATGGGGGGAAGTTCGACTTGAACAGAGCGGACGTGTTTTGAAAGGAGTAACTGACCTGGTAATCAACAGAGCTTATTAGCTCTCGGTGGGTAAGACACCGTAGATGGCACCGGCAGATTGTTTTTGACAAAGCGAAGAGCTGTTTTTATAGGCTCCTCGCGGAGGCTATTAATAACTTCGCGTTTGTGAAGATTATTCGGGTTAACCACAGGTTTCGGGTTTGACATTTGACAAAGTCGGACAGAAACGGCCCCTGCTTCTGTGGTTAGAGAAACTGCAAGTGGATCCCTCCCTGAGAAATTAGGGAGTGAACAACTGCGTAGGTCCCTGGGACGGCACCCAGAATCCGATCTGGCAGCGGCCAGCTCGTTAGAAAAAAAAACAAAGACGTCTAAGTAAAGATATCAAAATTTCTCGAACAATTACTGTTCACGGCCGTAAGGCATCTATGGGCGAAATCCCCTCCCCCACAAGCTCCGAGACGCAGGTGCCGGAGCAAGAAACAGAAGAAGACGACATCCCGTCGCTATTTTTTCTAATAACCTAATTGACTTAATATTATAACCGACAACGCGATGAAAAATTGAGATGAGGACACAGAGGATACGAGAAGAAATCGAAATCACTCCGATTCGGAATCCGAGGAGTAGGAAGCAAAAAGAATTAAAGAAATGGAGAAGGAGAACAACGAAAAAATGGAAAAAGCAGAAATGCTCCGGGCCATTGATAAATTAAACAAAGCAATTATATTACAACAAGAACATTACAACAAGAATATGAAGGAAATGAAACTTTAGATGAAGGAGCTGCAACGGATCATCCATGAAAAAGATCAAGAAAATAAAAGGCTAACAGATAAAATTCTGGCCTTAATTGAGAACAACAAGAAGGGAACAAAACCAGAAAAAGGAAAAAAGACCGAGATTCCGGTAAAAAAAACGGAATCAAAGTCAAAATCCAAACGAAGACAATTGAAAAGGAAAAAACCAAGGAAAAGACAAAGGCAACCGAAAAGGAAAAGGATAAAATAATACCAATAATAAAAAATCAGGAAACAGCAGAAGACATGGAGACTGACAATGCCGAATGGCAAATATACTCAGTCAAAAAAGGCTCAGACAAACCTCGCACAGAGGAAGTGGTCCAAATCAGTGTTGCCGAAAGGAAAACTGAAATCATCCAAAAATGCAAAGAAAAGGAAATGGACAAAACAATAAAGCAACGCCAAGCAAAAAGGCAAGAAAAGGAATCTCAGCCGAGCACTAGCAAAGCTGCAGAAAAAACCACCGAAGAAACGAAACAGACAAAAACAACAACAAAAGGATCGCCAAAACCACCGGCGATCATACTGAAAACGGTAAAGCGAACACCAAAAATTTTTGCAAAAAGCTGCAGACAAAAAGATTGTCTCAGTAAACAAATTTGCAAAATCAGGGCGTTCAATCGTCATTCAGACAAAAACGAGACGGGAATAACCTAGAAATGGTGTCATACCTGGCGAACACAAGGTTCAGAGTTCGGATTGGACCAACCCTATCCAGGCTCGGAGTCCTGGAAGCTGGAGTGCCTCAGGGAGCAGTGCTATCGCCGTACTTATATACTATATTCACAGCTGACACTCCAACAGACCCGAGAACACTGGTTAGTCTGTACGCGGACGATACAGTCATAGCAGCTAGCAGTAGAGATTCTAACCTAGCTGCCAGCCACCTGCAAAGTGCTCTGAATAGATTCCAAAGATCGTGCATAAAGTGAAAAATTGCCCTGAACCCCGAAAAGATACAAGCCGTCATGTACAGACACCTAAGAAGTAGACCGGACAGGGAGATCACCATAGGCAACACCCCTGTAGAATGGACAAACGAGGCTAAATACCTCGGAATCATACTAGACAAAAAGCTTACTTTCACAGAACATGTAAAACAAGCAGTCTACAAAGAAAAAGCCCTAAGAAGTCAACTCTTCTTACTAATAGGCAGAAAGAGCAAACTTCGCTTCAAAACAAAAATCAGAGTACTTAACAGCATAATACTACCCTCACTAACATATGCATCTGCCGCATCGGGACACACATACAAAAGTAACAGGAAGAAAATCCAGATAGCCCAAAACTGGATGATCAGAGAGGCATTAAACATACCAAAATAAAAAAAAGAATAAAAATAAAATAAAATAAAGAAATGAGATAGCCAAAGAGGAGTCAAACCAATGTATTTTAGACAGTGAGCACCAAAAAATGAGGCAGAATTCCTGCAACCAATCAAGAGACGGTTGGTTGGATGAGCTTGGATGGTTGTAGCAATTCAGTCACAGTCTGGCGAGACTAAAACGATAGTATAAAAGACCAATATACACCTGGGAATGCACACCCCAACGCAAGCACACATAGTATTAGTTTGGATATAGGAAAAAAATACAAAACCCAAAGAACATATACACGGAGTGTGTGAAAACAGTATACATTTGGAAATGCACACTCCATAGTTAAGTTAGATTAGTAGTAGTATTTTAAGACAAAAAACAAAAATTCGCTCACTGTCTAAACAAAACCATGTCTTCTTTCGAACACCAAAAGTCATCTGCTGTTTGGTATAAAAACATCAAAAAAACCCAATTTAAAAGTATAAAAGGCCCGTCAGGCCTTTTATACCAGCCGTCAGGCATAGGCCCCTCAGGCAGATCGAATGCTGATCCTATCGCGAATTCCGAGCACCGAGGTCATGTGCGTCATACATGGGCTCGGTGACCAGACCCTACTCGGGTGCTCAGCCGGCGAGAAGAACAAAATTTATTTTGCCAATTCGGCGGCTGAGTGTACGAGCACACACTATTTTTCGGACAGAGTCATTAGCCCAGGCTGGTGGCTCTCTGTTCGAAACACACACTTTTTATTTTTAGGAACACCAGTCCCGATGTCAAGTTAGAGTAACTTCTATAGAGTCAGTTAAGTAAATGGGGAGAAAAGCCGACATGTGTACTACCCCTAAAGTTAGGTGTGGCTTAACCACAGTCAATAAAAACAGAGGGTGTCCCATTACCCAGGGCACCCAAAGTAACTTTCAGATCATAAACCTCCTCACGTAAGTCACACGTTGAGGAGGTGAGGTACTTCACACGTTCAATAGCGAAGTGTGACCGGTTTGATTTTCGGACGTGTGGATCCCACTTTATAATGGTATACACATGTTCGTTAGAGGCAGGGTTGATCACATGTGTGTGTGTGTGTGTGTGTGCTTTTGCTACAACTACTTTTTTTTTGCTTTTTGACGACCTTAAAATTCTGAATATATATGTCAGACCTAGTCTCTTACTAATCCTTATAAAATTTTCTCTCCTTTATATTTTTCCCGACGTCCATTGACTAATATTATTCTCTTTTTTTTTTAAATGTCTTTTTCGAGGTAAATGTTTTGATCCTGAAAATACATTAAATTAAATTTCAAATACTTTTTCACGCACGTACGTATAATTAATTCCCCCTTTAATATTTAAATACGGATGTAATTAAGTGACAAACTCTAATTAAATTACATCTGTATTTGCTTATTACATAGCTGTGTGCAGTTTCCAAGTGTTTGGGGTATGAATGTACCTACTTGATCAATATTGAATACTGCTATTTAAGTCGAACCCCATTTAACACGTGTTTAAATTCCAGTAACTGCTGCTTTTACATACAAGATTGTGTAAGTTTCTGGTTTATATAACACGATATTATATAACCTGATGTATTCAGCAAACATTGGGTAAACTGATGGTGAATGGTTACTTTATAGAAATTTAACGGTAAACTTAAGGAAATAGGAACTAAAAACTAGGAAATAATATCGTCTCCAGTAATGCTTAATTAATATTTTCCAAAAAATTTTATTTTATTTGATTAAATTATGTATCTTTAATAAAAATTAACTACAATTTCAATAAAATACATTTATTTTGGCGTTTCGGTTTCCACTTCAGAAATGGACGGTCTTTAATAAACAAATTAAACACATTATTTGGTTTTGACACTTGGTAATACTTTGTAATCAAAATAAACATAAATATACTTAATAATTAAGTAATAAAAAATCTTTTTTACTTTATATGTTTGGTCGCTAACAAAAAGAGAAATAAATAAATTGCTAGTGTGGGAACGTAAAATTCTTCAAATGATATATGGCCCTTGCAGAGACAGCGTAACAAACGAATGGAGGGGCAGATACAATAACGAGCTAGAGTCTCTATTCGGAAAATCTAGTCAGATATATAAAGGCCAATAGACTCAGAGGGGTAGGGCATGTGATACGCAGTAACGACAATCGCCTTATAAACAATGTGTTCTGGTAAAGTCCAGAGGGAAGAAGGTCTGTAGGGCGGCCTAGAAAATGGTGGAAAGATGCAGTCAAAGAAGATCTAGAGAAAATGGGAGTGCGACAATGGGAATTACTGGCACAGGATCGACAAACATGGAAGGCAATAGTAAACGCGGCAAAGACTCACTAAGAGTTGTAGCTCCATTGATGATGATGATGATTATTATATACAGTGCTAGTCAAAAATCCGTTCCCACCTCGTATCTTTTGAACGATTATCGTTATAATAGTGAGAGGTAATAAACAGAGCAGACGTAGGCTTCTCAACTACTCTTAACAGATGACGTAATAGTGACAGATGACGTTACAACGCCCTTGTGACAAATAATTTTAAATAGGACCTTATAGCAAGTGATACCTTGTTTGAAATGTATTGAAAATATCCATTCAGTCATAACAATTTTGTTTAAGTTTAAGCTCATTTTGATGAATAAATTAAAAAAAATACTAAAATTGTAGCTTCTCATTTAATTAATAAATATTTGATAACCAGTTCTTATAGTAAGTGTTCAAAATGTGCTCCATCTACTTCCTGACAGTAATGCATCCTATTTTTTTAACTCTTGCCGTACTCGTTCTACATCTACCACGATATTCCTTATCTAGGTAAAGTCGTACTGTACCATAATGGTATACAGCAGGGAGCACTATCTTGTTGAGACGTTATTTCCAAGTTGCCGAATTCATCTGGATTATCCTCCAGAATTTCATCTATTAACGGTTCAATTCCATTTTGTAACATATCCAGATACACTTCATCGGTTAAGTTAGTATTGAGAAAAACAGGCCCAACCATGTGATTTCTTAAAATATCTACCCAAGCATTTTTTTTTTTTTCAAATTGAATATGTGTTTCACCAAAGACGCGAGGATTTGTGTCACTTCAATATCTCACATTGTGTGTGTTAACATTTCTATTGAGAGGAAAAATACTTTCGTCACTAAAACAAATTGTTTTTATGTAATCCATCTGTTGGTTAATTTTATTTGACATATCTTGACAGAATTCTAGTCTTCGGTCGGGGTCATCATCTAAAAGTTATTGCACAATTTTTAGTTTGTATGGATGAAATTAGTTTTCAGTCAAACTCGGTGTACTGTCTTTTGACTGATTTCATAGATAGATGCAACTTGGGCTGTAGAAGAAGTAGTGTTCAATACCATTTCTGAAATTATGTCATTTTTTTGTTATCACTAATTGTTAGTCGACCAGATCGTTTGACATCTTGAACACTACCTGTTTGTTTATACAATCGAAGAAACTTCCTCAAATAAGTTCTCGATGTAGGGCGATCGGGGTACCTCTCCTATTAAAAAGATGTATCGCTGTATAAAAATTATTAATCCAGCTGCTACATTTTCGGCTACAGTACGTACCATTCTGCCTTGGTAAAAATTTTAATGTCTCGTTAAACAATAAATAAACTAAACAAGAACAACTAACTAAAAACAACTTGACTAAACTTGAATTGACTAAATTAAGCAGAAACAAAAACTAAATATTCAGTATAAACGCGTTTGCAAACTAAAAACAACTAGAGAATTGACAAACGTCAACTTTTTTGACAAATAACCAAAGGCGGACGTTAGTATTTATATTTTAATTTAATTTTATTTTTATATTAAATGCTAAACTAGAATTTTAGTATTTATTTAATTTATTCGTCAAAATCATCTTAAATCCAAACAAGATTAGTATGATTAAATAGGTATATTAAAATAATTGTAGTTTTGCATTTAATTAATAAATATTCTAACGTTCGCCTCTGGTTAATTGTCAAAAAAGTTGACGTTGACTTAAAAAGAGAATTGGAAAACGTCAACTTTTTGACAAGTAAACAGAGGTGCAGATTTTAATATTTATTAATTAAATGCGAAACTACAATTTTAATATTTATTTAATTTATTCATCAAAATTAGTTTAAACTCAAATAAAATTAAAATGGTTGAATAGGTATTGAAAATCGAGGTATCACTTGCCATAAGGTCGTATTTAAAATTATATGTCACAGTAGCGCTCTAACGTCATCTGTCACTGTTATGTCATTTGTTATGACTAGTTAAAAAGCCTACGTCTGTTTGCTGGTGGGAACGGATTTTTAACTAGCACTGTATATATTATATAGTAATTTAAATATAGAGGGTGATTCAGCAATTCTTATCTTTAATAAAACACGCTTTATATTTTTATTTGTTAAAAGATGCTTACCAACTTGCTCTTAACAAACCAATTATGTAGGCTTTATTATGAATCATAAAATATTAAATTTTGAAATTATGTATAATTTTCGTCAAGACGTCACATAATGGTATTCTTTTAAAAATAGGCAAACAAAAAATTAATTTTCGAAACTAAGTATCAATATATTTAGTTTTGTATTTAATTTCTTGTTACAAAGTATACATAATTTTAAAATTTTACCATGTGTTATTCACAATATGTATTGAGTTTGTTATTTTACTAAACATGAAGATGATGGAAAATCCTAGACTTGCATAAATCACCCTGTACATTCAAATTAAATTTAAACGGCTTCCTACAGGTTCCCGTAAACACTTCGTCTCAGGGCCAACAACCCCAATTTAGGACTCTTAAATTGAGATAAAGTATATTCTGTCTGAAACTTAAACATCATCATGAAATATTATCATTAACAATGGAATTTAAAAATAATTTAACAATATGTAAAGGGTTTTTACCGGCATTTTCAGTGGCTTCACTCATGTATACCTAGTAACAGCACTGATGATCGAATAGTCATTCCAAAAATGGTGTGTGATGTCTCCCGAAAGGGTTCTTTTATAATAATACACGTTTTATAAAGGATTTTTTAAATAAAACTTCTTAAATAAAATTTTTCTTACTTGTTTTATATTAACATGAAAGCATTATCATTATTTTTTTACAGAATTTTCACCTATATTAAAATAAATTTAACATGTTCTTTTTTTAGGTACAAGATGGAATTATAGTTTTAATATTAAGTTTTGTATTTGGTATTTTTGTAACTCTGGTCATAGAGGAACCTGGAATAATGCTCCAAAAGACATATTTACCTCAAATTAGTAAATGGCGAAAAATTTCTCGTGTAGCTAAAAGTACTGAATTAAAAAAATAAATATTGTAAATAATACAGCAGTGTTTATAAAATTTATTATATTTGTAGATAATTTAAAATAATTATTATTTATATGCGTTTATATATTTTTAGAAAAAATTGTAAAATAATAAAAAATATGTCAAGTTTAAGAGTAAAAGTTTTATTTTCGGACGGGTGCGCGGCATTCATTTGCTGCACGATTCAGTATCATCCATGTTAGTCATCAAAAACTCTGATATTGGATTATACCATTTGTATATATAGCGGGCGGGCATGTTTTCGACGCTAAAGTACCTGAGGGTCTTAAAAGTATCCTTGTTTTGGACGCTGCCGGAAGGATTATCGCAGGTACCAGATATTAGATATAATTAGGGTTTAATGATGGTCATTGAAATTTACTTAGTTACTAGTTATTAGTTTGTCAGAGAATAGTGAAAAGTGAACATGGAAATTTCAACGTTAGTAAGTAATCGTGGTAAAATTTTGCTCAAAGTGAACAGTTTTACTTTTTCTCAAGATAAAGTACTAAAATCGGGAGAAACGTATTGGAGGTGCGTAAAACGGTCGTGTAAAGCGAAGATATTCACGAAAGGGCCAGAAAAGTTAGTGATCCGAAGTAATCTAGAACATAATCACGAGTGTGATATCAAGACGCTTAATAGACAGATTGTGCGTAGCAGTGCCAAAAGGAAGGCTAAGGATAATTTGACCGAAAGGCCGTCCAAAATCATACATAGTGCGTTGAAAGAAAATGTAGATTGCTTGAGCCACATGTCTGTTAAAGACGTTAATTTAATACGAAATCAAATATACAGTGAACGGCGAATGGCTCAACCGAAACTGCCCAAAAGTAAAGAAGAAACTATTGCTGCGGTAAATATTATGAATATCAAAGACGAGAATTTTATATTTGCGGTTGAACTAAGTTCTAACATTATCATCTTCTCGTGTAACACTAACATGCGTTTTCTGTGCGGCAGTGAAACGATTTATATGGACGATACATTTAGTTACTGTGCTCAATATTTCAAGCAATTTTTTACCATACATGTATTTATCAATGGACATTATATACCATTGTGTTATTTTTTACTTCCCGACAAATCGGAACAAACCTATATAAAACTATTTAATGTTTTGAAACGCAAATGTGAAGTAATTGGTCTAAAATTCAATCCAAAAATCATTTTCTCCGATTTTGAAATTGCTATCCACAATGCTGCGCGTTTTGAATTTCCAAATGTGCACATTAAAGGGTGCCGTTTTCATCTTATGCAAGCTTGGTATCGTAATATCGGTGGTTGTGGCCTTATTCGGGAATATAAATTGGCAGACAGTGAAATATCTAAATGGCTGAAATATATTTTTGGGCTGCCATTTTTACCTCCCTCAGAAGTCGAAGAATCTTTCATATATAATTTTATGGCTATTCAACCAAAGGATTCAAAAATTAAAAAGTTTTCCGACTACTTATTGGACAACTACATTGGCGACCACGCAACATTTCCGTCGGAGATGTGGGCTGCGATGAGTGAGAGTTTACAATTAACAACTAATGCTTGTGAATCGTTCCACTCGCGTTTTAATGATAATTTTTACCATGCTTATCCAAATATTTTCCATTTTATTGATGTTTTAAAAAATTTTCAAACTGAAACTTACATTAAAATTAATAGTGTCTGTAATAGTGAAAGTAATAGACTTAAAGATCCAAAGAGTAGAAAAAAAATTATGTTCGTTCGAAATAGGATACATGAGTATCAAACTAACTGTATCGATCGATTCCATTTCGTAAAATGTATGTCGTATTTATTTCAAAGTGACAAATAAACATTATCAAGCTTAATCTCTAGAATTTTATTACCTGACTTTCCATTTACATTTCAATTACACCCAGCGTCCAAATCATGTATGCAGAAACAGGTAATTTTATTTTTCAGTGTCGAATTTTAAATTTAGCGTCCAAATCATGCACGCCCTATATAGCATTATCTCGACAAATTATGGGAGAGATCATCTCTTACCTTACTTTATTAGCAACATCTAATTTGTAATGAACGACGAACCTAGTAACCAAATATAGAGCAAAAGATTAGATAAATTGGTTACTTAAATCTCCAATTCATTATCTATCTATAATCAGTTATCTATTCAAAGGTAAATAGAGTTATTTGATATCCAACAGGACAGTTTTCAAATGATTATAACTGAATGTGCCAAAATTTTTACCGAAAATACATTTGTACTCATTTTGCTTATTGTATTACCTTGAGGATGCAAATAAAAATTTGCGAAAGCTTGTCCTGTCTTCCTCTGCATACCAAAATAGTTGTGTTTGACGTTGTATATATATATATATATATATATATAAATATATATATCATCCACCTGTATGCGTTCACTGCTTGCTGGACATAGGTCTCCCTCAGCTCTTTCTATCTGTCTCCATCTAGTTGGTGGGTGTTCTCTACTCCGTATTGCTTCATGCCATGGTATCCACTTTAAAATACGTTTTGTCCATCGGTTATCTGATAATCTGGCGACGTGTCTTGCCCAATTCCATTTTAACGACGTGATTTTTTCGATAGCGTCTGTTGTTTTGTTTTACGACGTATTTTTTCGTTTAGGATTCGGTCTCTTAGAGATACACCCAACATCTGGCGTTCCATAGCCATCTGAGTTACGCGAATCTTATTAACTACCTTTTTGTGAGTGTTAATGTTGCCACTCCATATGTGAGTATAGGTAACACACTACTTAAACGGGAATAACATATTTAGGTAACACACATTGCTCAAAGATTTTTCACTTTAGGCATATGGGTAGATCCGATTTAAATACATAGTTTAATTAAACAAACGCTGCCCAGGTTAATTCTATGCAACGTGGAAGCTCACATGTCTGGTAATCTCTGCCCAACCGAATTTTATGTCCTAGGTACTTATACGATGTAGTCTGCACTATATCACCTCCATCAATAGCAATATTTAGATTTAGCATCAGATTAGTCATTATTTGCGTCTTTTTCATATTAATATTTAGTCCGACCTCCAGGGAAGCGTGATATAATTTTTCAAACATTATTATTATACATACGATCGGCTGTAAGGACGATGTCATCTGCAAATCTCAAATGATTGAGCTTCTTCTCCATTTATGTTAATACCATGCTCGTTCAGATGTGACTTCTTAAAGATATGTTTTAAAAGCGTCGTGAATAGTTTTAGAGAGACTGTGTTTCCTTGCCCTACTCCTCGCTGTATTCAGAATTTATTTGTTTCTTGTTCAGTTAGTCTTACGCTAGCTTTGGAATTTTGGTAAATATACTTGATTATATTAATGTAGTGATGGTCTAGTCGGCATTCTGTCAATGCTTTTAACAGTTTCTGATGGCTTATGGTATCGAATGCTTTCTCGTAGTC
Source organism: Diabrotica undecimpunctata (assembly GCF_040954645.1). Taxonomy (NCBI): domain Eukaryota; kingdom Metazoa; phylum Arthropoda; class Insecta; order Coleoptera; family Chrysomelidae; genus Diabrotica; species Diabrotica undecimpunctata. The sequence goes on from NC_092807.1 coordinate 53,573,017, forward strand.
GACAAATCATAAAGTTTGTTGTATTCTGCAGACTTCCCTATTAAGTTCATTATCACTAACAAGTAGTTGTTAGTGCTGTATCCCGATCTAAATCTAGCTTGTTTTCTGGGCTGATAGAAGTCTAATTTACCGTCCAGTCTTTTTTTGATACTTTTTGTAAAAAGTTTATGTGTGAAAGCAAACTGATAGGACGGTAGTTTTTTAAATCTGTTGTCTCCTGCTTGTATAATAAAGCCATAACTGCATTATTCTATTGAGAAAGAGTTTTTCCTTGGTAGGCGCATTCGGTAAAAAGCTTAGCCAAAGCCTGGATAATTTTATTTTCACCTAGTTCGATCTAGGTTATTCGAATTTGTTATTTTTCATTTCTAAAAGTGCCGTTTTGATTTCGTATGAAGTTATTTCTGGCATTAATTCTGATCCCTGGTTTGTTATTTTGGACAGGGGCTGATCCTGCCTTTCGTCGATGCTCTTATACATTTCGTGATAGAAGAATAATTCAACAACCGCCAGACATAGATAGAACCCCATTTTGGTTCTATCAGTAGTAATGTTTTCATCTGTGTTTTTTATTTTGTACATATTTTTGTTGCCTGAGTTGTTCGTATTTCGCCTCAAACCTTTTAAACTTTTGTTTTCTTGAATTATTTTAGTTATATTTCTTGTATTGTTTTCTCTTACGTCTTTTCGGATTGACCGGTGGATATCTTTATTTAATTTCTTCATTGTTGTGTAGCCGGAGCCGTATTTTTTCGTCAGCTGTCTTCTTTTACTTACAAGCTCTTCGGTATTTTGGCTAAATTATTCTTTATGGGTCAGAACGGTCCGGCAGCACTCCCTTTCCATTTCTTTCAGAGCCTTTATTATGCCATCATTTGCTAGATCTACATCTTCTACTTCGTCTTGCAAGTCTTGTATATGCCTGGTTAGTGTATTTTCATATAGGTCGTTGTTTTCTGGAGGAATGCATTTCTTTTTTCTTGTTCTTAGGATCATCTTTGTTCGTTGCAATTTGACATTTAATAGTATCTTATCTTGGATTAACCTGTGGTCGCTTATTATTGAAAATTTGTTGAGAACTTCAATGTGTTTGATTATCTCATTTCTGTTTGTTATGATATAATCTATTTTATTTTTGACACTGCTATCTAGGCTTATCCATGTCCATTTATGCTGAGGCTTTTAATCGAAAAAAAAAATAAATTTTTCTGGTGTAAAAAGTTCAGCAATCTTTGCCCTCGTACATTTCTTTCGCCATAGACATACCTACCCATTGCTACTTCTGCATTATCCTGTTTAAACTCCATTTTCGCATTAAAGTCGCCCATAATTATTGTGTAATTTATTGGTGTGGCACGTAACGTTGTTTATAGGTCCTCATAAAAATTTTCAATTTCCTCATCCGAGTAGGTAATCCTTGGAGCATACGTCTGGATTACCTTAGAGTTGTATCTTGCATTTAGTTTAAAGATAAGATATACAATCCTGGGGCTTATGCTGATAATTTCAACTTTATTTTGTGTGTGCTTTCTATGTATAATGAATCCTACTCTACCATCTAAAGGTTTTCTTCACCTCTAAAATGAAATACGTGTCCTGATTTAAGAGTAATTTGGGCTTCTTCTCTTTATCTTATTGCTCCGAGGCCGATGATGTCCCATTTTATGTTTTTCAGCTTTTCCTCCAGTTCCATCATCTTCTGGTCTGATATAAGAGTTCTAACATTGTATGAAGTAATATGCATTTGTCGCTCTTTGTAGTAGCTTGATTTTTTTTTAATAAGGTATCAGAAAAATTGGCCTATTTGAACACGTAGACCCGGAAACTGGAGTACCACAGGGGCGGTCATATTATCCGGTCTGTATAGCATATATAAAGCAGATGTTTCAAGAACACCCGGAACACTACACAGCCTATATACAGGCGACACTGCAATCGCGACAAAACATGGGAACCTAAATATAGCTCTAAAAATCTACACAGGAACCTGAATATACCTGTAAAAATTTAGAGACGATACTAAATACAGTAATGGGAAATAGCACTAAAATTCAGATAAGCCTCAGACTGTTATCTTCAGAAAGAAAAGAGATAGACTAGAAAACGCCTAATGGTAAAAGACAGACACATTTAATAATGTGGTCGTATTAGACCAAATTTAAACATTCACACCACACGTAAACGCGACAGTCCAAAAAAGAACGATGGCTAGAGCTGCAATAAGAAGACTCGGAGGAAAAAAATGCAAATTAGCAATGAAAAACAAATTTAGACTAATAAATAGCATCATATTACCCATAAATAATTTTTCGTTTACAAGGAGACGTACATTTAACAATAATAAAAAGAAGAAACGGACAGTGGCCAAAAAAATGGTTAAGAAGAGCTGGAAATATGCCCAGATACGTTGCTGAAAGCTTCCTGTGTAAAGACTAAAGCAAGTAATGGTAGTAGAGGTGACATTGTAATTGCAACAACAAATAAACAGTTATGCACAAACATTTACTCCCACTTAAGAAAGTGCTTAGGTCACCATTAACGGAAGGAGAATACTACAACGCGATAAATCGGCGCTGGCTCTAGCTCCAATAGTTTTGGTACGTCACATTCATAATAGGTAATTTAAAACATTAGATTAACCTCATATTCTTCATATTTAAATATCGTATCCAGATTTAAGCGTTGATAGACTCCATGATAATTTGCCGACATGTTTCTTTATGTTATGCATCATATAACAACTGGTCTGCTAGTAAACAAGTCCATTGACGAAGATTTTGGAGCAACGAATATTTCTTTCTATCAATGAATCCCTTTTATTATATCTTTCCGTTTAATATTAATAGCAGTATCTAAGATGTGCTACATCTTATTATATGCCTCCAGTTTCTCGTTTCATTCCAGTTTCATGATCCGAGTTTCACATCCCTATAGTAATACGGAATACATCAAACATTTTAGGAACTTAATTTTAGGTTATAGATCTCAGGTTTTAGATTTAGGTCTAAATTTCATTAATATTGACTGTTTTAAATCCTCAACAAATTACCGAAATGCTATACATCTTAACTTCCTATAAAATTGGATGAGGGTAACTATTTTTACAGGGAAAAGTAAAAGAAAAACGTGGACCAAGAAGGCGAAGGATTTACTGGCTGAGAAATCTACGTATGTGGTTCAACACAACAACGACAAATATTTGTAGAGTAGCAGTGTGTAGGGTAGATACAGCTACAGATGGCCATGATGGACGCCAACATCCGAAACACATAGGCACTACAAGAAGAAGTCACTTTAACGTTTAGTTAAGCACACTTTACCGTTAGTTATAATAATTATCACTCTATGGTTTATAATAAATGAAAAATTTCTTATGACTGGAAAAGTGAAATTGATATATGTCAGTGGTTAACAATTCGGGCATGTAGTGTATATGTACATTGATCACAGTGTCCTATCAACAAAAATCAAGATGCATTTTAAAGATAAAGAGTGTATATTTCGTACTCAATTTTTGTATTTTAACGCAAATAAGCTCAGTTTTTATAACGGTCTTAAACAAATAAACGCAGCGCAATTTTTCTATTTTTATGATTCTCATGCGATCAATACAATTGATCACTTTGATAGACCAGCCACTATGGCGTTTTTATTGTTAGAGCCTAATCTTTAAAAATTTTAGCGGAAATTATAGTTTTAAGTTTTGGCAACAAATGAAAGGTATTTGAAATATGGCTTAAAAATGCTGAATTTAAATCATAAATGTGTTGCTTGTGTAAGTCCATTTTAAAAAAGAGGCAAAAGAAATAAATACGACTTACTGACAATCAATTTAATTTTACTACCCAAGACGACCGGTTTCGCTTTCTAAAATTTGCAAAGCATCATCAGGTCAGTGGTACAAAGTAAATTAAATGCTGAAATTACAAAAAAATCCATATTAGGGTGCTGTCTTATAAGGATACAGATCAATATTATGCCAATATTGGCATAATTACTGTAACTTTTTTGATGTGTATCCTTATAAGACAGCACCCTAATATGGGCTTTTTGTAATTTCAGCATTTAATTTACTTTGTACCACTGACCTGATGATGATTTGCAAATTTTAGAAAGCGAAACCGGTCATCTTGTGTAGTAAAATTAAATTGATTGTGAGTAAGTCTAATTTATTTCTTTTACCTCTTTTGCGGAATTTAAACTTCAACATTACAAACGACGTAAAACGTTATTGGTTTCAGACATATTTCTAAACTGGAATATGTCTGTTATTATAACAAAACAAAAAATGGTGTAGATATTCTGGATGTGAAAGCTGCTTTATATTCATCTAATAGAAAATCCAGATGATGACCGTGAGTAATATTTTATACTTTAATCAATATAAGTTGTGACAATAGTGTCACAATAAATTTGTGTTACCGTCAAAATCCCTCAATGAAAAGGATCCATTTTATTCAAACTTTGGCTGTGAGAGACACTATTGCAGTGCAAGAAAAGTATGCCACAATTATGTTGTAATGGTAATCAACTTTATAATTAATACCTAGTAATTATTGAAAATCGGTGTGTAAAAAACTTATCGCACCCCTGCGAGAAAAGTGACAAAAACCAAAAATACTCAAGTTGAGATAAATCAACTTGAAGATTGCTATAAAACTTATACTGTAATTTTGTATGGTTTTTTTTTAAAACAGTTATATTGGTTGATTATGTTATATTGAAAAGAATAATTGTATGCACATGATGCACATGTAGGTGTACTTTGTGTGGAATTTGCGTCATTATCAGGTAGATACAGGTAGGCTTTTTGAGTTATGTCACTTTTATTGCTTTTATTTGTTTATTTTATGTTATGATTTTACACTGTTAGTTATATTATAATACCAAACCATTTTATATTTTAACTGTGTGTAACACAATACGACTATCAGAACTATAACTGGAAAAACTACAGCTTAAGTAAGATTCAAAAATAAAACACGTCGAAAATTATTAATTTATTAGAAAAATGCAATACGCAAAATTCTTCTTCTTCTTTCAGTGCCTATTCGTTCCGAATATTGGCAATCATTCTGGCTATAATTATTTTATTGACTGATGCTTTAAATAGATTCGTTGTTGTTGTGGAGAACCATTTCCTCAGGTTCTTCAACCATGATATTCTCCTTCTCCCAATTCCTCGCTTTCCGAATACTTTACCCTGTAGGATTACCTTCAGTAATCTGTATTTAGTGCTGTTTCTCATTATATGTCCGAGATATTCCAACTTTCTCCTTTTAATGGTATACATCACCTCTCTTTCTTTGCCCACTCTTCGTAATACGGTCTCGTTGGTTATCTTGTATGTCCATGATATCCTTAGAATTCGCCTGTATAGCCACATCTCGAAGGCTTCAAGTTTTTTCTCCATTGCTTCAGTTAGTGTCCAGGATTCAACTCCGTAATACAATATTGAGAAGATATAACATCGTAGGAGCCTTACTTTTATCTCCAGATTAAGATTGTGGCTTTTAAAGAGTTTGGCCATATTATTGAATGCACTCCTAGCCTTCTCTATTCTACATTTTATTTCCTGTGAGTGATCCCATTGTTCATTTACTGTTGTTCCAAGATAGTTATACTGTTTTACTCGGTCCACTGGTGTATTATTGATAGGTAGTTGAGCGTCTCTAAAAGCGCAAAATTAATATAATTTAATAAAGAATAACAAATAAGATACAACTAAAGTAATTAATGCATTTTAAGAAAACATAGATTCACAGATGAGCTTATACAATGTAAGAATGATTTTCGCCGAGATAAGTGATTTAATAAGAGCTTTCTTTTTATCAGAAATTTGCATGTTTTTCTTAAATATTGCAACGCACTATGGTGTAGAAATCTGTAGGTATGCTTCTTCTGTCATGATTGACGTTGATCTGCGCAAATTCTTTTTGCTCGTATGTAGTTTTTACCAAAATCATTTATGGGTTACTGTTCTGCACTTGAATTATTTTTATGTCACTTGATCGGATCACTTCATTGTCTGATAATTTATTCTATTTTAAATCTATTTGTTGGAACAGTGTTTTCAAACTCATAAAGTCCTGGTAATCTAATTCTGTTACTTTATACCGATTTCCTCTTTTTCTTGCAGACTGAATTAATATGACGTATTCAGGGAGAATATAAATCGGACCTGATTTAAATGCTCGCTTAATTTGCTTTTCTATGACAGAATAAACATTATCTCCTTAATTTTGCATGTGACCAGCAATTAGAAATTTGTGTGTAATAGATTTAATATTATATTTTTGTACAGCTTACAGGTACATTCCCATTATAAACTTGTTCTTTTGCTGACCATAGCAATTGTCTGAATAAAGTATGATTTCAAGATTATTGTTGTTGTTGGCGTTAGTTTTTTCTTCTAGGTATTTCAGAATGCAAGAACCTATCTCTTTTGCTGCTCAAGCACCTTCACCTTCATGCCAAAAAAACACTACATTATCTGACTGCAGTTTAGTGACAGTCAAATTGTAGCTTTTAATTTTGCTTTTATAATAAAATGTTGATTAATTCAATCTTGGTGCAGGCAAAACTGCTTGAAGGTCGTAGCAACTATAATGTTTCCTTGGTTTAGTACTGCTCTGTTTTATCTTCCTATTTCTTTGCTTTCAATAGAACTTTTTCTCTTTTTCGTCTTATATAGCATTGTTGTAAGAGTTACAAAGATCACACATCTTTCGGGGTGAAAAATGATATATTATTTGTTGTTGAAAATTCGTGAGTACATCGTGATATTTGCATAAGGAACTTTTTTTGAATACATATTATTTTTATAGTCGCGGTGTAAGTCAGCCACCAAACTTTTCCTACCTTCTTTATATTCTCGAGTACTTTGTGCCCGTAGGTAATGGCTTTTTAACACCATCTTTTATTGTGGAATCAACTTGATAGTGCGTAGTAAATTTAATTTCAAAACAATTACAGGCTATATCTACAAAATGATGTAATAGCGACATCATGTAACAAGGGGACTCGCCGAATTGCAAACACTTAGTTTACTTTACTGGTATCTAGATGTGAATAGTTAATATTAATTTTAGTAGCTGTTAAAAATAAAAATTTTTGGATGAAATATAAACCGCACATCTTCAAAATCGCATTAAAATAATTCGCCTAAAAAGTGACCATAGTATAGATAATAATAATATAAAAAAAGGTATTTAACACCTAATTAGTTTTTAGTTATTTTTTCTAATTATAACCGTATAAAGAATTAAATTCAACTTACTTTATTCACGAAAAGTGACACAACTCAAAAGTGACGATCTTCTTGATTTTTTTAGAAACACCTTATAGTACTAAACGCTGAAGTGACAGTATTCTTGCTGTAGCAAATGACGAACTAGCTTTTGATAAAATGACACAACTACCCTCACGTGGATAAATTTATAATTAGAGATGGGACGGTTTTCACTAACGTTGGGACACTTTAGTAACAGGCTTCCATGGCATAACACCAAAATTCCCAATTTTTGACTTATGTCATTTTTCGTGATGGCGTGCGTTATGTTCTTTGTCGATAGAGAAAATTATACGAGGAAAAATAAAATAATTCGACTATTCATTTTACTGTTTTACTTACTAAGTATAATACTGATTTATTTTAGAATGAAATTACTTATTTTTCAATTTTATGATTAGAATAAAATAGAAACAAAGATACTGATAGTTAAAGTTTTGATAATGTGCAAGCCTACAGTGTACTTAATATACCTATTGTATGAGAATAGATTTTGTAAACGTTATACTCAATACCTCGGTAAAGTTTAAATTCACTAGTTCAAAGGAGCAAAATACAGCGGCAATCTCTGATAGATATTAATAGATTTAATGGACTCCCAAATTGTGCCTGGCAAGGTAATATTATCACATTCTCAATGCCAGAAGCACCACGAATCGACGATGTAGGTCACAGCGATATATTAGAGCGATACCTTTGTATTTTGCTGCTATGCCCTTCTCCTTACTAATCTTCATCCTTACAGCTGAAATGGATAAATATCGATTTGGTAACAATATGCATGTATACATAATATATATATATATATATATATATATATATATATATATATATATATATAAATATATATATATATATATATATATATTATATATATATTATATATATATATATATATATATATATATATTATATATATATATATATATATATATATATATATATATATATATATTATATATATATATATATATAAATATATATATATATATATATATATATATATATATATATATATATATATATATATATATATATAAAAGAAGTACTTGTAACTCGTTTGGAAAAAATATATAACTGTTTTGGATGGGTTGGGGTCAATAAAAGGGCTATTGGTTAACTATTTTTTATCTCGAGCTTTTAATTATGTTTACAATTATTATCAAGAGCTGCTAAAAAAGACAAAATATCTTACAAAGTTAAACTAGAAAGAAAAAACAATTTTTGTTAACTCACCAAATAAAATTAGTTTAGTAAATAAAAATTATAAAAATTGCTGCTAATACATCTCAAAAATAATTAATATAAAAATGTCCTAATCTAATAAATGCTTCTCTGAAATTTTTAGTATAATTTTGAAAACATTTTTTTAATACAAAAACAATTGAATTTATAAATAAGTTAAAATAGCAACCAATTACAAATAAGCCTCAATGTCATAAATGCCAACTTAAAATTTTTATTTTTGACAATTATATTGCCAAAAATAAAATTTTGTTTAAAAATTCTTTGTTGTTTAGTAACAAAAAAGAAAAAGATTTATTCACCATTGATAGATGTCTGAAAAAATGTAACAGATATATGGAAAATTAAATCAAAATGTGACATTTTACAAGTTTTATACATAAATTATAAAGAAAGAATATAATTATAAATTTTGCTTAGATTTCAATTTCTGATCTCTTGTTTAAATTATTATTACTTTTGCTAATACAAACCATTTCCAAAAAAGTCCTTTTGAATTTATTACTTTCACTACATAACATTTTAATGTTATCAAAATACATAATATGGTCTTTATCGATTACATGCTCTGCCAAAGCACAAGATGGTTTTTTAATTCTGCAATCACTTTTGTGAGAAATAATGCGATTTGAAAGATTTCTTCCGGTCTCACCAACATATTCAGCCTTACACTGAGTACAACTAATGCTGTATACTAAATTCGTTTTTTCAAATTTGTCTATAGGATATTTAGTTTTGGAATATAAAGATGAAATAGTTTTGATGTTCTTTGTTGCTATTTTTCATCAAAATAAAAAAAATACAAATTAATAAGTTCAATAAATTAAAAATAAAAGCTTTTAATAAGAAAATTTCAAGAAAAATGGTTTAAAATCTAAAATCTATTCATTTTCCTTTTGAGAGTTCTGCATACGAGACTTGCAGAACGCTATTCTATGTATTTCTCTTTGGAAGTAACCGCGTAATTTTGAAGATAAAAATTTGATATGCCGACTGTTTATACAACAGAAGAACGGGTACAAATAAAATGGTACTGTGGGGGCAATTCAGTACAAGAAACTATTAATTTATTTATTTTGGCCTTTGAAAATAGAAAATACCTATAGAAAAAATTGTATTAACCATTATTCATCACTTTGCAAAATTTGGCTGTACTAATGGCAGATATAAAAAATGCTGACCGTCAGATCAACCTCGCGAAAAGAAAATTTCTCAAAAACGAGAAATTAAAAAAATTCAAGTTTGTTCATTGGGTAATGCGACGCCGTATTCAAGTAAACAAATTGCTGATTAAGTTGGTTTGAATGCAAAAATAGTGTGGAATATTTTGAAAAGAAACAACTACCATTGTTATAAAGTGAAGACAACTCAAAAAATATTTCCTGATGATCAATTTAAACGGATGCAATTTTGTAAAATTATAATGGAGAGATGCCATGCAATTACAGATGAGTTCTCCTTTACAATTCACAAGAAACATAATTCATCCGCTGTGCGTTATTGGTCTCAGGAGAATAAGCATTTGAGTGTGTCTGTGCGTACGTAGTATCCACAAAAGTTAAATGTTTTGACTGGAATTTTGGGAGACCATCTTATTGGTCCTTCAACATCTTCAAATTAACTTTCGAATTAACTAACGAAATTTGGTTTCAACAAGACGGCTGTCCTGTACATAATGCAAAAGCCGTTAGAGACTATTTAGCGTTAATTTTTGCTGAACTTGTCATTAGTACAGAGGGTTCAATAAAATGGCTCCCTCGGTCACCCGACTTAGCTCCTCTAGATTTTTATTTTTGGATATGTTAAAAACGAAATTGTACAGGCATGAGTTCGAGCGAGCCACCAACTTGTAGGAACTAAAGGAAAAGATAATCCAACTTAGCCAAAACATATCGGCAGATGAACTCAACATCATGAGAAATGCAATATTTAATTGATTGGGTTACTGTTCGTTACAATTTGGTCGTCTGTTTGAACATTTAATTACTTAAGGATTTTATTTGGTTTAGAATTTCTAATTGTTTGGAATTATTTTTAATTTAAATAGTAGTGTTGGAAATATTTTTTATCTGATTTCATTTTTATAGAATAAATTTTATACTTTTATACTAATTTTACCTTTTTTTGCTTAATTTTTTATCTTATTTTTTATTTTCGACCTAATTTTAGTTTAAATATCATATAATACACCTACTCCTTCCGAATGCTTTACTAGTACTGTCTTTATTTATTATGCTTTATGAAAGACCAACACACGAACGCCATGATGCCAAATAATTTTGTATGAAGATTTTTTTATTGTGGCATCTTAATGAAGTTATTATTTTTATTGGGAATAAGGCACAATGTGCCTTTAAAATAAGCTTATTTTGATGTTTAGATTTTCAATTCGAATATCGTACTTAATATACGAAACATTAATAAATTGTATTTATCATTTGATTTATATATCTGATTTTACGAAGTGAAAATCAAAATGTTAAATTAAACTTATTGTAAAGTAAAATTGTGGCATATTCCCAATAAAAAACAGAAAGTTGCCATTTAAATCAATTCGCCTAAATTTGATTATCTTAGAACATTGTTCAAATGCTAAAAAGACAACAGGTCAAATAAAACCAATAAGTTTGGCAAGGTTTAACTTCCTCTCTTCTGTTGAATTTATTATTTCTACTAATGCATTTTCGATGATAATAAAGGCGGACCTAATATACCTCTCCCTTTTTAAACAGGTGTTTCTCACTCCATCTTACGTAAGGTCCATACCGACGATAGATTATTACCCAGGATATATATATATATATATATATATATATATATATATATATATATATATATATATATATATAATTATATACTATTTAACTTCATACAATATTTTACAGTATTTTAATGTCTTTGTTTTTCTTAATCGGTATCGTAAATTCAAGTGGTTTTGTTATTATGCAAGAATCATTTATCGTACTTGTCAAGGTACTGCCCTATTTTACTTAAAACTTAATAAAATAAATCGACTATCTCGGGAGGTATTTGGTTAAAATACCCCCTTGTTGTCATTTGTACACAGTTTAGCAGCGCAACTAGAGGAATGTCACACAATTTTAAAAGGTGAAGGAATTTTTATCGTTCTATATAAAATTGTATTGTTCTTACAGGTACCCAAAGGATTTTTTTGTATAATATGGGTCACAACTTGACAAAGTCTGTTCTGTATACTTCCCTGATGCGCAAATATTTACTTTCATTAAGAATTTTTCACAAAACTTGTGTGTTACTTCTATTTGCTTAAATTATTCTTGGTTTGCTTAATATTTTACTGTCTTTTACAGGCATTCAAATTGGCTGATTACATCTTTAAGTGTCTTGTTTTTGATTCGCTTATTTCAATTTGTCACATTGACACCTACTTAGGTGCCACTCCACATAACATTTGTTGTATTGACGCCTTATTGTGTGGTTAGATATAATAATAAAAAATTAAAATTAACTTTATTTAAAATATTACATTTAAAACATTTTCTTGGTCATTTCCTCCTGGATTTTTGCATACTTCCTTACTTGAGGTAATATTGCTTTCTGCAGTGATAACAGTGGTTCCTCAACAAATAAAGTAAATAATATTGCGACTATTATGGAAGATACAGTCAGTGTTACAAAGGCTGTTACCTGAAATTAAAAATATAATATTAGATAAGCATCTTTTAAAATATAAGACTCTTACAGTAATATCTAAGCATAGCGTATATCCCACCAATTCATTTAATTAATTTCCGCTTAGAACTAATTGCATCAGGTCCGTGGATTCTGCTGTTCACAAGGACACAATCTCTCTAGTTGAACGACCTTCGGCTTACTTCGTGGCGTTAGGTGTCCCCTGTAATGTCGGTAATCTTCTAAGTGCCGTCCATGTGCCGTCCGCACATGAAGCTACTAAAGAGAAACCAGTTGGTAACTTTAGTTACCAATCAGTTGCTTATTAGTTGCTGTCCATGTATTTTAAGCAGGTAAGGTCCCTTACAGGGCCGTTGCAACTTGGGACTTAGACCTTTTCTTCTGGTTCTTTGGTAGATCCAAACTGGTGAGTCTGACCAATTATTTTTAGTTTATTAATTATCTGTATATAAAATGATTATTATAAACTAACAGCTACTGCTTTAGTCTGCTTATTTTAGACAATATTGGCTGGTCCACCTGTCTTTTTATTTGAGAATAGATGGACCACTTACGAGGAGGAGTTTTACCAGTATGGACCAAATCTATTTTATTACTTTGATAATTAAAAAATAAATAACCACTTTTATATTATGCTAAACGAAAATGTATGTACATAGCTATATTTTTTATTTATTAATACTATATTAATACGACAGATTTAACCCGGAATCAACCGCCGGTTTAAAAAAAATTCATCATTTTTAGTTTTTTTTTCATAAACGTTAATATGTTATTATGTATGTATTAAAATATTCTCCCACCATAAGTGCCTGGAGTGGTACTAGGTAAGTGCAGGACAGTCCAGCATAAAATTTGGCTAACAGAGCGAGACTTGGTGGCTAGTTGTTAATTCGAATCTAACACGCAACCGATAACGCGCACATATTTGTACCTAATTCTAACAACGGAACCAATTACGTTCAAAAATTTGTTTGGCCCTGTGTTCTAATTTAAGTGATATTGGTAAGTTTAGCCACACATTTTGCGTGTTACTGTACTCAGTATATATTTAATTTCTAGAATTTTAAATCATTGAAAAATGGATAAAATAGGAGAAAAATAATAATATAGAAGAAAAACTGATGCAATGGTATGAAAAACTAAAGAGCGACATAGAACAACCTGATGATTCTAATCAGGATCTTAGTGATATGACCAAAGCTTGCGAAATACTGATAGAGAACAATTTGACCAAGGTGACATTGGCGTGATTTATACCCAACCTGTGGCTCAACAGCGAACAAGAAGAAAATCTATTTTCATAGGAAAATATTTTACAGAGAGGCTGAAGCACACACCTAACTTGCTCAAACGAAAAACACGTCGCCATAATCTTATTACTCAACTGTCTTGTGTAAACAGATCAACCTGATGATTCTGATCGGGATCGTAGTGATATTCCTTTCGGCCAAAGCTTGCACAAAGTGACATTGACGTTATTTTTGCCCAACCTGTGGCTCAACAGCGAACAAGAAGGAAATCTATTTTCATAGGAAAATATTTTACAGAGTGGCTGAAGCACAAACCTAACTTGCCCAAACGAAAAACATGTCCCCGTAACCTTATTATTCAACTGTCGTGTGTAAAAGCCGTTGCCAAAACAGCTGCAATCATTTTATATTCCGAGAAATTATTTTTTCCTGACTTAGTCGTGAAACAAATTGTTAATTTTATAAACCAGAAATAAGAACAGCTGAGGAAATCTTATTCGCGACCTAAAGCATATATATAGCTTAGCCGATGCCAGGATATTTTATACGCACCAAATGGAAATGGAAATATCGGTTGAAAAATAATGCTTCCAGTATAGTAAAGCGTCTGGTATCTACGATTGATAGGTCTAGAAACTTAACAATGGACAATTATTTTACCTTCGTCTTAATTGCTAATGACTTGCTCGTGAATCATAAACTGACTATAGTTGAAACAATTTGCAAAAATAAGCAATAATTACCACCTGAATTCCTTCAAGTGGTAAGTCGACCTTTGTGCAGTAGCATGTTTCTTTTTGGAATAGACAAAAGCAACTGTGTTCTGGCTTCCTATATTCCAAAAAAGAATCAAAATATTTTAATGCTCCAAACTCCACATGATGATGATATAATATATGTAACTATCCAAGAAGCTTACAAACCCGATATTATAATATTTTATAATTCCTTCAAAGGTGGGGTAGATGTGATAGATCGATTAAAATCAAGATTTATCTGTTGCAAACTTACTGTTGATAATTTATAGATGTAACACCAATCAAATATACGCAAGAAGAGCATGTTTATTGCCAAACTTTTTAAAGAGCTGACACAACGACTACATATGTACAGGCGTTCTTCTATTTTAGACCTCTCTGTTTAATTTTGATAAAAAATAACCAATATTATTGGCAAAAATACAAATAGGGCCACCGCATCTTTATTCAACTAGCGGCTTCAACACAAAGTGAGCTATAAATACTGCCCAATTAGGAAAACCCGATTCACCCAACATCGGTGTGCAATTTATACATCTCCAATTTGCAAGGAGAAGGAACATACACAAACAACCACATATACTGGCATTGACTGTAATAATTCCGGTGCAGAGGATCTTTTGTAAATGAATATTTTGTCTTAAACAAATTTTAATATTTTTTTTTGCATTACTGTACCTAAAGACAGCAACATTTATCAAATAATACTGACCACGCAGTATGTGCTTAATATTAGATAGAATTTAACGCGCGACCAATCACGTCTTAGGGAAGGTAGCGACCGATCCCTGGTTAAATTAAAAATGTATTTTTTTTGGACCTCAATTTTTAAAATAATAACTCGAATACAAAATCATGTATAATAATAAAGTAATGCTAATTTGACTCAGACTATGGTTATGGCTCTAATAGTACGTCTCTTTTTGCCCGAGATAACATCTATTCCAGGGCAAGGTATATTTATAAACATTAAGTCTTAACTTCTAATGAAATAAATAATAAATTAAATATATCTACTTACCAAATAACTGATACTTATTGTAGGAGATTCGTGGATACTAAGAAAATGAAGAATAGCATAATGAGAAATATAACCACAGAATGTAAAATTACTCAAAAATACAATATATTTATTGTCGAAAATCTTCGTAAAATTACCTAAAATGAAGAGATAATACTTAATTTTTTATCTAAAAAAGTAAGATGTAAAAACTAGAAATTATTTTAATTATATATATATATATATATATATATATATATATATATATATATATATATATATATATATATATATATATATATATATATATCTATATATCTATATACGCATACATAATATATTGTAACGTGTTTATTAAAAGGAGCGGTTCTAATTCATTTAAATCTTTTTATTTGTAACTTTACAGCACCACAGTAGTATCTTATCAGTCATAAGAGCGCTTCCTTTATAATATAAGGAACAATAGCACTTTATGCTTTGCGTCGGCAGCTTATCGAAGACAGGGCCGCTATTGATAGCGTCATCGATGGCATATTTTGACGTCATTCTTCTGAGAATTGTAAAATGTATCACGTGTCGGAGGTACGCTATTTGGTTACACTGTTCCTCTCTTAGATCTGATTGTCCTGATCAGCAACTTTACATGAAGGCCCAGGAATCTACAGGATTCTCCAGCTCTGCGTACAGGAAGAAATAACAGTCTACTATCTTTAACGGACAAAATCTCCTTGGGTTAATGCAACACACAGTAATTAGTACGCCGGTTTCTCAGAAGATCTCTTCAAAAATATGCTTCTGGCAATCTTCCAATCTAGATGTTCTTAATGTCATAATTGCACACAATTTTCTTCAAATTAGTTAGAGCACGCGATATCCTCGTAGCTTGCTTTGTCTGTATAGGTGTTCCTTGTCATGATGTACAGTAAATATCGAGGACGATCTTCTAATCGCAGTACTCTTCTAACTTTAGGCTGCTGTTTTTTTAACTCGTCCAAGCGACCGAACTTTTTATTGAATATGAACGAGATTTCTTTAGTCATCTCTAGGTCTTGGGTAGCATAATGTGCTAGAGGGACGTTATTACTAACACTAAATAGTCGTGTTGAACTTCTGTGGTCACTTTGAATCTAGCACTATTTCTTCTTATGTACTTTGACATTTCATTAAAACTTGGTCGTCGGTCATCTTTGATCTCTTGTTGCAGGATTTTTGTTTCTTTTGTTTCATTTGAGCCAGCATATAATTTAAGACGATTTATATAAACATCTTTTGGTTTACCTTTTGACAACCTCTTAATTCTTTTTAATTATAATACTTTATATATTATCTTGTTAATTTTATACGGACCTTCCCATTGTCTTTGCAGTTTAGGAGACAAGCCTCGACGACGTTGTGAATTATAAAGGCAGATAAGATCACTTACTTCAAATCTTTCATTCTTGCATCGAGAATCATATTGATCTTTTAGTGTGTTGCATCTGAATGTGTTATCAGCCAAGTTCATGAATGTTGTTGATTCTTAACTTCAGGCGGTCGACATATTATTCACTTGCAATATGTTCTTTCGAAGGTCTACAGCCAAACTCTAGGTCGCAGGGAAATAGCTAATGCAGTAATAGGATTTACGCCCATATCAGATTGTGCTATTGAAAACTAACTCAAGTCTATCTAATATAAACATAGCTACAGCCTATATAGCTAAACTTAGCTAAAAAGCTACAGCCTTACAGAAGATGGCATAAAACGATTAGATGCATTTGAAACGTGGTGCTACCGACGTATGTTAAGGGTCTTATATATACACCACACAAGTAACTATTCTCTAGAGACTAAGAAAAGACAAAGAAATTATTAACACCGTAAAAAATAGAAATATGGCCTATTTCGACCACATCATACGTAATGATAAATACCGACTTCTGCAGTTGATACTTCAAGGGAAGATTGAGGGTAAGAGAGGCCCTGGACGTAGGCGTATATCTTGGCCGGCTAATCTTAGAAAGTGGACTGGTCTATCGTCAACTGATCTATTTCGAGCTGCTGTGAATAGAATAAGTTGGGTCAGTGTGGTCGCGAACATCTCTAGAAGATAGGCACATTTAGAAGAAGTTGACTCACAGTTATGCCCTTAGTAGGAGTAGATTTTCAAGGAAACATTAAATCGGCTAAAGAGTTCTTTAGCAAATACCTCTGCAACAGTAGTAGCTTCTTGATTTCGTATTGCATAGGTCTCAGTTTATTTTTTAAAATAATCCATAGTTACCTGCGTATATTTATTTTCATTATCCATTTCTGGAAATGGACTTGTAACGTCAATTACTACTTTTTCCAACATTATATTGTTTTACTGGTGCCTTTGTTTTACAAACTGGATTTGGTTGCACACAGTTTACATTGCCTTATTTATTATGTTTACAGTGTGCCAAATAGAACCATTCTCGAACCTTTTGCAGAGTCTGCAGGCCGCACTCTACGAGCAACATCTGCTTCAAATTATTGTAGACTTGTTGTAGACGGTCATCTCCATAGCGTTTTTCTAGTGGTGTGAACTAGGTCTTCTAACATTTTTCTTGACCCTTAGAAATTAATCTTAGGGTATCCGCAGTGTCACCTCGTAAAGCAGTAGTCAAAGAAACAGCCTTTTCTTGTTCGTTTCAATAGTTCTGTTGCAATAGCTTAAAATTGTATAAGATATATAGACCAAGAAAACTTTCCATCAAATGATGGCAAATAAATCTCATATGGTGTGTCGATTTTGTTTCTCGGTGATTCTTTTTTCACTACAGGATCTAAAACTACTGCAATAACGAATGGTAGCACTTTTGTATTAGTTATCATGCTATCTTACTGTTTGATTTTCTCTTCTACGTTATTTACAATTTTCTGTATATTATCAAATGTTTTAGAAACTTCTCCAAATTTCATATTCTTCTGTCTACATACTTTTTTAATTATTTGAGAAGTTCTGTCGAATCTTTTAGAAACATTTTTGAATTCGTCGTTTTGTCTAATTGCTTCTTTAATAATTGTTGAAAATTGATCGAATCTTTCGTGATACTTTCTAAAAGTTTCTTGAATCATTTGAGAAACATTCTTGAAATTATCATCATTCTTTCTAAAAGTTTATTTGATCTTTGTTAAAACTACTTCTTCTGCTGATTAAAAATAAAATATAGCATATCTATTCTTGTTGAAAACATCCCTCAGTCTTTCTTGAAGAATTTTTTTGGACTCGCTGCAGTCTTCATCCCGTTCTTCTTGTTGTCCACGTAACTGTTTTACTGATAGTTCTGCAAGCCGCATCTTTGATCAGGCACACACGTACTTTTTAAATGTTCTTTTGTACAAATGATCACTACCGAACTAAGCGGATGTTTTCGCCGAACTATAGTTTTTAAAAGTTCAAAAGTCGTTTTAAAAGTCACGACTTAATTTATTTTTAAATTAATAAAATATTCCACAACTGACACCACTGTAATGTAGTTTTTAAATATAACAAGTTGTCCTAATTTATTAAAATCCATTTATTTATAAACTTACAGCATGGTAGTATCTTATCGACTAACTCACTCATAAGAACGCTTCGTTAATATAAGGAATACATTATTTCTAGAATTATTTGAACTAGTACATCTACATATATTTACTATGTCCGTAGCTTCTTGAATACAGAGCCGCTATTGATAAAGCCATTGATCGTTTATTTTGTAGTTATCCTTCTAAAAAATGTGACACGTACCACGGGTCCGAGGAGCCTTATTTCGTTACAATACGTCACAGTTAAAACGTGAATAGCGTGTTATACTGGAAGTATCCGGATAAGGTTAGAATTATCCAAGCATAGTATATAAAGCTACATATTTGTGAATATTTCGTTGTATTCTCGATTTATCTGGTTAGTACTATATTATCCAGTTCAAATAAATAAACGTTTCTAATTTGGAGTAAAAATAATTATGATTTTTATAGCTGTTTTAGTTATATCAAGTTTTCAATGCTTAGTTATATCTGTTGAAAAATAATTCTATTCTTAGATTCTTAATAACGAAAAAAAGCAAATAAAATTTAATCGTAAGTATTGTTATTTATAGCTAAGTTTAAAATGTACTTGCTTTATTCATTTGACATTGGATATATCTAGAATAACACAGAGAATCAAGAAGTTATCAATATTTTTTGCCTTTTATCCAGCCAATTTCGATAATACGCAAAGTATCTGCGTGAAACTAGTTTTATGCAATTTCGGGATATAACCGTTTGGTTATCTTTATCTTTTCAAAAGAGGTTTGCATAAAAAAAATGTTTAAAAAACAGGTAATAAAGAATATACAAAAACGGAAGGTAGGTACAGAGCAGGGTTTGAGGGCCAAGTGGAGGGAAACCTAAGAATATTAGGGTTGCAAAACTGGAAAACAAAGACAAAGTACAGAAAGAAATAAAAATTGATTCAGAAATAGGTCAAAACCCTAATTGCAGAGCCTAGCATGATTAAGATCACAATATTATAATTAATTCTTACATAATTTAATTCAGTACCTACCGCCAAGATTGAGTGCCATACCAAGGACTCCTATTCCCAAGCCCAAACAATACATAGGTCTAACTACGGCTCCGTAAATTGCAGTCACATATCCTGTGCCTTCTCTTGTACTTAGAACAACTGCAAAAATCGGCAACCCCAAAAACAGAAGAAACCACAAAATTGAGTATATCTAAAATAATTACAAACATTTACCATTAACTGGAAATAGTATTAATTAAAGAAAAATATAAAAAATATTTATTTTGAAAAGTTTAAGTGTTTCTAAACCTTTTTTGCTTTTGCCTTGGCCTTTCTAAAAGTCTTATGCCCCACCCTCCATATGTAACAAACATAATTTTTAATTTAATTAGAGAAGACTTTTTACTGATATCAATAATAATATTTAAATCGATACCGACGACAAAGATAATATTGATGAAGATTTTAACGATTTTCAAGGAAGCTCTTCCCAAAGTAATGTTCTAGTTGAAAAAGATAAAACGATTTAGCAACAAAACCGTTTACTGCAAGTCAAACACTAAAACCTAACGTTTTGCGTGAAAAGATGGGCCCAGTACGTTCTACTAACATTACTTCTATTAGAGATACACTAAAATGTATTTTTACTGACGTAATTATACGCGAAACCAATCAAAAAGCTAATGGCGTTTGTAAAAAGTATAATGCTGAAAACCCCCACAAACCTGAAAAAGTTTGGAAGTCAATAAGAAAAGAAGAATTTGATACATACTTAGGTATTCTTATTACAGCAGGAGTACGACATTCAAATTTAAAGCACTCGAAAGATTTACGGAAAACAGACTCTCATTCTTTGTACGTAGCAAGTATGGGTATAAATCGCTTTTGGAGCATATGCAGATTCCTACGGTTTGACAATGACAAAACGCGTGCAGAATGTTTGCAAAATGATAAAGCTGCAGCTATCACAGATATATTCCATCTTCTCAATGATAATTTACGTCGTAACTATGTACAGACGGATTATCTTATTGTGGATGAACAATTATTTCGAATGAATTCATTTTCGGATGAAAGCAAAACCTGCCAAGTATGTCATCAAGGTTTGGTGGGTTTTGTGATGCCGATAATTCGTATCCACTTACTGGGAAATTTATACCTGAAAAAATTTCAACTGGATATATACTGGATATAACAACTGGATAAACCAATACAAAAATTCTGGACAAAACAGAACAATGGATAATTTTTTCACAACTCTTCCACAAGCTCGTCTCCTCTTGTCTTGAAATTTACCATGAGTTAGTAATTTGAAAAGAAACAAACCATATATTCCACAAGAAATGCTGCCTTCACCAGAGCGTGAGCCTGAATCGTCATTACACGGATTCACTGCAGATCGTATTACCATTTGTTCATATGCGCCAGAAAAAAAGCGTTATCTTGCTGTCAACAATGCATGACAACGATAATGTAGGTGGCTTAAAAAAAAGACCTGAAATATTTCAGTTCTATAATAAAATTAAAGGAGGCATAGACAACATGGACAAAATGGTTTCTCATTATTCCACTAAACGCAGAACTTTGCATTGGCCAGTAGCCTTCTTTTACAATATCCTAGACGTAGCTTGGATGGGAGACTTAGGGAAACAACTAGTGATGCCTGCAATTTCTGCTAGATCTAAAGTACCAAATGTATATCGAAATTTTTCATCAAGGTCAGGAATTGAGTGTATGTTAGGAAAACCTCTACCTACAGATTCAAGTTATACAGCAGAGTCATTACCTCTTCGAGATTCCACTAGACGCCTCAACATTGTTGGAAATGCTACATTTGTATATCTTTAGCGAAAAAGCGGCTAAGAAAGACACGAAAATCATGTAATGTTTGTAATCGTCCACTATGTAACGAACACTTAGTAAATATAAGTAAGTGCGAACAATATGTGCTGAACACAGCTTCATGATTTACTAAATATTAGTGTTACCCGGGTGCCACGGGTGAGGACGTAATGGTATAAAAACTTTGATAGCTATTTTTAATATAATATATGCACTTTTTTTTGTTTTTTATTTTAAATTCTTCGTTCTAAATAATTTTAGGAAAAACTAGAAGTTGGAATAAAAATATTTATACTATCGCCAATGATTTACATAAAATAATTACCAAGGATACCCAGGTACCAGGGTATAGACACAAAGGTTAAATAAAGTTTTAACTGACTTATAATTTTGGAATTCTGCGAGCTCTTCTTGATACTGTATATTAGATATAACAGACAAATCCACTAACATTGGCTGCATCATCCATGTTGGAAAACTAATTTGTTTTAAATCAGAAAATCATTCTTTTAAATCAGCCCATAGAATATTCAGATTGACAATAACAAGTAAAGCGGTATCAGGTACTTCACATTTTTGAATCCTATGGAACTGTTTGAAGTTTAAGAACACGATTATGAGTTGAAGTATGAGCAGTAAATAAAGACTTTAATGTTGTTCGTTTTCGTATAGCGAAATTATATCTGATAAGTATTTATCGCAATTATTAACCCAGATATGCCTAAAACTTACTTGAAAATATATTTTAATATTTTTTTTTTATTTAAACACAAAACCACATCAACCGCGCAGGGTTATTAGAAAATATAACAAATACAAGAAATATGACATTAAATACAAATAAATAATTTGATGTCTTTTAAATAGCTTAACACTGTTGAAATTTTTTTGGTGAGATTTGTTTTAAGATCATCATCTGTGAATCTGTGGGATCTTATTTTTTCCATGAAGAATTAAGGACAATCAAGCAGGATATGTTTGACAGTTATTATAGTGGGTTAGAGCAGCTGGGGCAGATAGGTAGTGGTTCTTTTGTTATTAGGTATTTATGTGTTTAGAAAGTATGGCCAATTCTTAAACGGTTAATAATAACTTGGTTTCTTCTGTTTAAAGGAGTCTCCAGGACAGCATTTTTGAGAAAATTCGATTTAATTTTGTACCTAATTTTTCCCAATGATTTTGCCATATATTAGTACAGTGGATTTTAACCAGGTTCTTTAGATCGGTGTACGGATATGTTTTTAATTTTGCAGTATGGTTTATATTTTAAAATTTTTCTCCAAATCTACGCGTTATATAAGCTAATAAAGAGATATTTATCGTTAAAAAAATATTTATGAAAAATAAGTAAAAAAAATAATGTACAAAATATGCTACACCACGCATATAACCTACGATTAAGTTTGGATATGGTAGGAAACAAAACATTTAACATGTAAACCTATGTTACATTTTAAACAACTCATTTTTGCTCTAACGTGGCACAAACCACGTCGAGTTGGTGTTTCCTGTGTAATCACCAAATAATCTAGTCGGTCGTAGCGAATATCGATGTTTTGGCTGGTGGACGACCTCGAGAATAGGAAGAACGTTTTTTATTTTGTTGTAACAAAGATGTTGCAATGTGTCTTCTAAATGATAATAATTGGTCCAGTTTGTCTTTATGCAAACGATGAAGTTGCTAGGCGTTATAAATAGCCATGTTAATGCATTAATTGATCAATAAAAAATACCATTTTTGCCAGGATTAGAAATGCGATAAAGAATAATATTTTGGTCACTGCGATCTATACCGACCATGTTTATATTATACACATGTACGAGATATAGTTGTTCTACTTGAATGATAAATATTACTAGTTTTACAGAGAAAGATTGTTTGTTTTGTTTCGCACCTGGATAGTCTTCTTCTCCTTCTGAGAATATGGCTTTACAAAATAAATTAGTTAAAGTCCTTTCAAGTTAAAAGAGATCATTGCTAAATTATTGTTATGCCAGTTTACTGCAATTATAGTTTAATCAGCAATTATCTGTAATCATATGTCCCTCTCTCTTTCTTTTTTCATAATTTTTAAATCTTGTAATTGCACTCCTTATAAATGATTTTCTCCAACCGCGCCGGTGATTAAAAAGCTTTTTTCGTCAGTTTTTCGTCAAAGGGGATAGAGGTAAAATAGTATTAAAAACGAAATGGAATTTGATCATTTTTTTTTTCTTAGCACATCAGAATATTCCAAAACAACGCTTGCTCCGATTCTATAATCTGTATATATTTTACTAATATTAGTTGATGAACCTTGGTATGATTCAAACCAGTATTTTTCTTCTTCAGGTACCATCTCCGCTACGGAGGTTGGCAATCATCATAGCTATTTTAATTTTTGAAGCAGTAGCTCTAAAAAATTGTTTTGAGCTGCATCCAAACCATCCTCTCAGGTTCTTGAGCCATGAAATTCGTCTTTTTCCGATGCTTCTTCTGCCATCTATCTTTCCTTGCATTATGAGTCGCAGGATGCCATACTTCCCGCCCCGCATCACATGTCCGAGATACTGTAGCTTTCTTTTTTTAATTGTTAGTTTAAATTCCTTCTCTTTACCTATTCTTCTCAGTACTTCATTGTTCGTAACTCTATCTACTTAGGAAACCCTCATAATTCTTTTATAGGTCCACATTTCAAAGGCGTTAAGTCGTCTCATTGTGTCTAGATTTAACGTCCATGATTCCACTCCATAGTATAGTACACTGTATACGTAACATTTTGTTAAACGTACTTTAAGAGCTAATGTGAAATCTTTGCCACAAATGACCTTTTTCATTTTCATAAAATTAGAACATGCTTTTTCGATTCTGACTTTGATTTCTGCAGTGTAGTCATTATTTTCTGTTATAAGTGTTCCTAGGTAAGTGTACTTTTTTACTCTTTCGATCTGCTGACCTTCTACTGTCAAGATTTCGTTAGTATTATGGTTGTTTTTACAAATTTTCAAACCAGTATATATAGCCTAAATGTGATGTATCAACCGATAATTTCGAACCGTATCTTATCGATTTACCATGTATAAATTGTTTGTATGAATGCCTATCGAAGTCCGGAACAATTGCCTGATCTACATACCGCATTTGCTATAAAAGTCCGAACTTCATAAACTTCTTATCCAACAAAGGCCCGATTTTTACAAACTTATTTTTTTTTTGTTCTAAGGTATAAGTTATCTGTCAGATGAAAATTTGACATGATAAAAAATTCAAATATTTGTCTTGTAAGCGTTTATGTCACAAATTGATTGTTAGCATATCTGTAACGTTGCCAAAACATTCTCCTGTGAGTATACAACAATATGAGAGTTCACACAAAAGAATGTTTGGGAAATAAGTAAGTCTTCAACTTACAATCCATAATGGGTTTAATTAAAGTTAAAAAGAGAAAATGGACTACTGAATTCGTTGTTTAAAAACAGCCTTTTCAGGCCCTCAAGAAACTAATAATATTAGTATAACGAAATATATCACGCTAGATTTGATGTATATATTAGAATTGTACTGATTTATCTTAGTTTCTTGAGGGCCTAAAGATACTCTAAAAGATTGTATACAGCGAAATCGGTAGCCCATTCTCTTTTTTCAACTCTAATAAAACCTAGTATGGATTGTGAGTAAAAGAGATTTCCTTAACATTCATGATATATGTACTCACACCAGCAACCTTTTCATCATTTCAAGAGAACCTTTAACCTCAGACTCTCGAACTTCTTGTTGGCTATTCATCTGAATCATAAAGCATATCTATTCGTTTCTGACGTTATTAGGTTTATAAGTTCTTCATTAAAAAAAGTGTAAACCATTTAACGGGACTCTTACAATCATATTGTTCTGGAAGTTTTTTTACAACGCTACATTGATCTTCCGTCTCAATGTGTTATTTTACACAGTGGTAGATACCCTTTAACCGTTCTGTTTTGTCCCAGCTCTGGTAATAAAATATTATCATGAGAATCGGATAATAATGTGTTACCGTCATTATTTTGCAAATATATTTTAGCAACAGCTTGTAATTGTGACCCAGGTCAATTAGCCATCAACATTATATCTTCATAACCAGAGTCTTCGTCTGTTAGGACATCACATTTATTTATTGAAGGCTCTAACCGAGCCCTTGGCAAAGTGAAGACGTCGATGGGAAGCAGGGATTTCGTGGCGGCCGAAAGGACTTAAGCTATGATCTTCAAGGATCCGAGGATCAGAGACCATATAATTTTTGCACTGGAGGGAGAAAGGATCTTACCTACCAAAAGAGTGAGCACGTAAACCCTTGATGACAAGGTTTATGCCCAATGTGGAGGGACCATAGACTGCCACAAGGAGAATTTTAATCGAAGTGGTTCACTTTACTATATCCTATGCAGCACCACTATGACAACAAAAAGCCTGAAGAAAAGCACTACTAAGGGTTAAACTCATGTCGAGTCCGGTTTTGAATTGTTCCCTTTTGTTTTCAAATTCCCCCTGTGGGCTTACGTTAGAAAACACTGGTTTAAAATGTTTAATTTCTGCTCTGGGGAGTGTTATCTATCTCCGTACCTCAGAACAAAAGTGTATTAAGTCACAAAATATAAATTTTACAGGAAAGCGAAAATAAAAATTATTTTTACTGTTTTGTAACATTTTCCATTTAATACATTAAATTTTATTTAGCAAATTCTTTTAAATATGAATAATAATCATTGTTCTTTTTACCCCTAAAAAAATTTTTTTTGAATACTACTGTTTTTGAAAAAAATGGACTTTACATAATTTTACATAATTTGTGAATTTATTAATATTGGCGTTTCTATACACCAGACAGTAAAAGCTGCGAGATTTCATGAAGCAACACTACGGCAAAGGTCGAAAAAAGGAAATGGTGTCCAGTCTTTAGGCAGATTTAAAGCAGTTCCAACCAAGATGCAAGAAAACGAAATAGTTAAGCATTGCAAATAACTGGACAAACGATTTTATGGAATGACGCTGAAGTCATTACGTTTTTTAATTTACTCTTATTTTGTAAGAAACCGTTGTTTTATAGGTAAAACATTTTCACCTCTAAATCAGCTAGCTGGTCGGGATTTCACTAGATATATCATGAAAAGTTACGAGTTCCACGAAACACAAGTATTGCTAGAACCATGGGTTTCAATAGATTGCAACTAGCTCAGTATTTTGAAAATTTGGGTAACACTATAAAAATATATAAGTTACCTCCCAACCGTATCTATAACGTCGATGAAACGGGCATTCGGACAGTCCCAAACCATCTGCCCAACCCATGTTGCCCCAATTGGAAAGAGAGATGTAGCAATAGCTGTAGCTGCTGAGAAGGACAAACAATTACGATTGTTTGCTCTATGAATGCAACTGGGCACCATGTCCCTACATTTTTATTATTTGCTCGAAAACGGATAATTCTTTTTCTAATCAAAGAAAGGATCACTGCCTTCGACATGGTTGTTACTGATAGTGGTTACATGAACACTTCCACATTTATCAATTACTTGGAGCATTTTAAAAAACATACAAGTACAACAGAGGAGAACCCCGTCCTTCTGATTCTAGATAATCATGTATCGCACACAAATCTTCAAGAAGTAACATTTGCAAAAGATAATTTGATCAATTTATTGTAAGTCTGAGGGTATTGAGGGTCTGAGGTAATAGAGGGCTTTCGGTATATAGGAATCTAACTACTAGATAAAAATATTTGTTCGGACGTAGATTTTATGCTAGCGGAAGTAACAGAGCAAGATTTAGGTGTAGATTCAGACGATGAGGGTCACGTTTTTATCTAGTTTCAGCAAAAGAAGACAAACTTGTTACTGATGTGGTAGAGCCCCAGCCGTCATCAAAATCGGAAGTCAGAATTTCTGTATCTGGTCTTTTAAATATTAAAAAAGAAACTGTTACTGACACGAAAGTGTTTAATCTTTAATGTGTGTAATCTTTAGACATTATTCCCTTCCCAAAAATTAAGATAAAAGGGATACGAACCAGGAAAAGTTTGAAGTCAACCCTGCTAACATCGACAGCTAATAAGGAACGAATTTTAGAAGAACAAGAAGAAAAGAAGGAAGCAGAAAAAGAGAAGGAGAGGAAAGCGTTACTAAAAAATCACAAGATCAAATCTCAAAGTGCTAAAGTTCGTGCTGCCAAAAGGAAAGTTTTCGATGAATCATCATCTGACGAACCAGTAGCATTCTCCTATCAAGAAAGTGTTGATTCTTGTGACATTCATTTTTCCGATAACGATGAAGAGCAATAGATTTATGTTATACCAAATATTTGACCTGAACGTTGTCGTAGTGAAAGTTTTTGGAAATAATCATATAGATTATTTGTCCTTAAAGTCCGCCAAGCAAATGATGATGGTTATGAAGTTTTAAGGGACTGCCCACAACATTTCGTCTTTGTGAGACAACGGAAGATGCTTTTTTTCGAAAGGAGAATATTGCTTTTAAGCTTTCAAAGCCAATAAAAACCAGCTCTTTCAGATTTTCAAATTCAGTAGGATTCTCGACGACCTCGCCAAATACAGTTAGTTCTCTTTTAGACTAACGTTTTGTAATTTACGTTTGATTTTTTCAATAAAGATTGGTTTTTTTTAAACGCCTACCATCTTTTTTATTTGGGGGTTTATACATGTTAGTTTTGGGGCAAAAATGCACACTTACGTACTACTACCCTATTTGTAGGGGCAAGAATACGTAGATGAAGATTTTTTAAAAACTTTTTTTTCATTTATTAGTGAACTTATAGAACTACTGTCGA
Organism: Diabrotica undecimpunctata; assembly: GCF_040954645.1. Lineage (NCBI taxonomy): Eukaryota > Metazoa > Arthropoda > Insecta > Coleoptera > Chrysomelidae > Diabrotica > Diabrotica undecimpunctata. The sequence goes on from NC_092807.1 coordinate 53,601,378, forward strand.
TACTTAAAATGGAAAAACAATATGTAAGCTCTCCCGTAATAACATTGGAAAAGTTCTAAACTGTTGTAATTTCTGAAAACGACAGGAGATAACGACACTGCGTGTTTTTGCTCGCAACTACCCTAAGCTTGTATTTATTCAAGATATTTTTTTTTTTTAATAAAGAATTAACTAAAACCTATTAAAAATTCAACTTACCATGTTTCCATTAATTTGTTTGTTTTTAACTTTAACATAGATAACACCCAATATTATTCCAATACAACTTGACGACGCTGTCGAAAACGTAGATAGGTAACTTATGACAAAATGTACTGAGTCGTCAAGATCAAACAAATTCATGCTCCTAAAAAACACGTAAAAGTTTACAACAAATTTTTCACAAGTGTACAAAATTTTAAAATTTTAAGGTTTATTTAGTATTGAGAGAGAAAGAGTAAAGATAATAACAAACAGTTACGTAGCTGTCCGTTAGATGAAATTGTTTAGATCCATACAGTTTGTATACATTGATTTAAAATATAAGAGTCTAGTTTGTTTAATCGTCAACATTATACTTTAATTCGTATTATCTAACAAACGTTTTTAAATCCTCT